>NW_017731571.1:2442173-2444139 GCF_001890085.2 Hipposideros armiger | reverse complement strand
ACTTCTGAGATAGGTACTATTATCATCCTTATTTTATAGATGAAGAAATTAAGATATTAAAAGGTCATATATACAATAGTATAGCTTACATATCTACATGCATATAAAACACATGCATACATGTACACATAGCTAGTATATATCAAGGCTATGATTTAAACTCAGGTAATCTGACCCACTAAAACGAGGGGAAAACAGCTTTTCAAAATGCATCAATTTACATTAGTGGAAAGAGGGATCGGTCAGCAGGAAACAAAAGATTCTGACACACTTTGAGAAGATGAATATAACGACAAGAACATGCAAGTAGAAAAGAACAGAATGCAGAACACTTAGAAAATATATACAGTCTGGAAACAAACAAACAAAAAGCTAATGGAACTTAAAAATATGATAACCAAAGAAAAATTTCAATAGAAGTGTTAAGAGATAAAGTTATGGAAATCTCCAGGGGAAAAAAAAATCTCCCAGAACCCAGAGCAAAAGGACAAGGAGATGAAGAATTAAGAAAAAAAAAAAAAAAGAGGGCTAAACCTGGGAGGCTAACATTTGACTAATAAAGGTTCTAAAAACCACAGAAAAATGAAAAACAGGAAGAAATTATCAAAGAAATAGTAGATAAAAACTTCCCAGAGCTAAAGAGAGATGTGAGTCTTTAGACATCAAGGCCACACTGGTTATGGCGGGATCCCCTCTCGGCCTCCAATACACCCTCCCTTGCGCTCCCTGATGATCCTGGAGCTGGACCTGGGATTGTCTCTCCTTGGCCAGCAAACATCAGGCTGAGCTTGGTTAGGGTGCTGGAGGAGTAATGCTGGACGGAAGGGCTTCTCTGTTGGGTGTGTCCTTGCCAGCTTCCTCCTGAGGTGCCCAGAGGCCAGCAGCAAGTGGGATGCCTGGGTGGCCCACCCGAGCAAGTCTTGGCAGCACCCTTGCAGGTGGTTTCCAGGGATTCTGGCGGGCACTCCGGTGGCCATTTCCCAGTAAGAGACAGCTGCAAGGCTGGGAGCATTCCCCAGTCAGAGCCTGTAGGCACCCAGCGAGGCTTGTAGGCACCCAGTGTGGGGACTCCCAACAAGTCTGTCACCACCTCAACAGGCAGTATCCTACCAGGCCTGTGCGCAGCACCTCGCCCAACTGGATCTTGTCCAAGGGGATCTGACTCAGCTTTGGGAGTGGGCGAGGAGCAGCTGCTTACAAATTTGACCCTGCCTCAGCCCTAGAGGTAGTAGCTGCTTCCTGTATCCGCCATCCCTGTATTCTTTACGATTCGCTTTTCCAACTTTTTGGCTAATCCCCTGCTAAACCTGTGTAGTTAATCCTCTGCTATTAATTAATAATTCTGCAAACTTTCCCTGTTCAAGTTTCTATGTGATTTTTGTCTCCTGAATAGACCTTGACTGATACGCCCACTGACTACCAAACACCACAAATGAGAAAAAACTCACACGCAGACACAAGTTGGTTAAAAGCATTTCAGCCTGTAACTACTCTTAGAGAGGGAGTTCTGATAACAGTCTCAGCCAACTTAGCTAAGGGGCAGCTTTCTCCTAACACCTCATGAATGGTGTGAAAATGAAACCAGTTTCTTCCAGGACCATGGCAATGCTACCTTTGCTGACAGAATTCGCATCCAATTAAGTCTGGGTCAGACTGTTCTAGAGGCAATGATCTGTAGCCCGTGGGAGGAGGAAGAGAAGCTGCAGTTGACCTGTAGACCTTGCCTTGGCTCCATCCCAGTATTACAACCCACAAACTGTCCCTGAGGTCAGAACTCCTGCCCTGAGACTTGTCCTCATGGCCTAGCACAGTGGGAAGTTGTCCAGCCCTTGAGGCATGGTCATTGGATCCTTCCGAGAACACAAATTATACAAGACTTCCTTTGCTATACTCCTAGAATTCCTGGGTGCTATAGAACTAGACAAGGAAGAATCACCTGCAGAGCAAGAAAAGTGGGAACCCATCC
>NW_017731571.1:2438542-2439473 GCF_001890085.2 Hipposideros armiger | reverse complement strand
TCTGAATTTAGAATTCCTAGAATTCTACCATACACACCAAATATCAAGACATACAATAAAAAGAAAAAAGTCCCATTAATATTTTTATATTGATTACATGTTGAAATGATAACATTTTGGGTACACTGGGTTAAAGAAAACATATTATTAAAATTAGCTTCATCTATTTCTTTTTAAAATTTTCAATTTGAGTACTAGAAAATTTAAATTACATACGTGGCTCACATTATATTTCCATTGAATATTTAGAGAGTCAGGCTACTCCGAGTAATGTTTTTCCAGAAGCACCAATATCATCTAAAAGTTTCTTAGAAATGCAGACTCTTAGGCTCCAGCTAAAATCTATGAAATAGAATCTGAATTGTACTACAAATCCCATGTTTTGCCAAGATAAAGTCATAGGGAAGAGATTTATCCTTTTGTCTGGGGCATTTTTTAAAATATAGGAAAGAAATTAGACAAAATATATGAAACAATACTTTCCAGGAGACAGGCCATCAGGAAGCAAATGAGGTGAGCCTATGATTGTCCCAGCTTATTGTCTTAAGAGATGTCCTGGCAAAGACACAGGGAGGGAGAATCCTGGAAAAGCCCAGCAGACTCCCTGAGTTAAGGTTACAGAGCTGAAAGTCTGGGGAGACCAAGGCAGCTAGTATTTGGAGGACAGAGTAGAGAGAGCTGAACAGAGACAGAACTCTAGATAATCTGCAAAAAGTCACCCTTGAGTATTCAGCTGAGTCCTGACCAGTATATGTGTGTGGGCAAACTACATGTGATGGGGATAAAAAATACCAGGAAGGGTGAGAGGTAACACTGACTGGTGCTAAGGACCAACAATAGTACCTGTTACCACCAGATAGACTGGAAAACCTCATAATTCAGGGGCATTAGGTAATTAGGAAGATTTTGCCTCTATAGTGGAGGATAATTA
>NW_017731571.1:2436279-2437493 GCF_001890085.2 Hipposideros armiger | reverse complement strand
ATACCCAGCAAAAATATCTTTCAGAAACAAAAGCAAGTAATAACTTTGTCAGACATATAAAAGTAGAAAAAATACATCATCAGCTGTCCGGCAAAATAAACAGTGTTAAAGAAAGTCCTTTTAAGCAGAAGAAAAATGATATCAGGTAGAAATATGGATATACACAAAGGAATGAAGAGACCAAAAATACAATCATTTAAGTAAATACATGATTTACTCTTTAAAAGAGAAGTGACTTCAAAACAGAAATAATAAAAATCTATGGGGACTTAATTACATATATAAAGTAATATGTATGACAAAACAGTACAAAGGCCAAAATGAAAGTACACAATTATAAGGTTCTTATGCTGCATATAAATCAGTATAACATCACCTAAGGGTGGACTGTGATTAGTTAAATATGTATACTATAAATCCTAACACATCCACTAAAATATCTAAACACAGATATATAGTTAATAACTAATCAAAGGAAAGAGAATGAAATCATAAAAAATAAATCATACAAAAGAAGGCAGAAAACAAGAAAGTAAAACAAAGGACAGGATAAATAGAAAACAAATAGCTGGATGATAGACTTCAAACTAACCATATCAATAATTACATTAAATGTAAATGTTCTAAATACCTCCAATTAAAAGATAACGATTACCATATTGGAAAAATATAAGCAAGATCCAACTATATACTGTGTACAAGAAATGTACTTTAACATAAAGACACAAATAAAAGTAAAATTATGGAAAAAGATATACCATACTAACACAAATCCAAAGAAAGCTAAAGTGACTATTATAATATCAGACAAAGGAGATTTTAGAGCAAAGAACTAAGTGTCCAATTCATCAAAAGGACATAACAATACTAAACATATATTTATCTTAAAAAACAAGCTTCCAAATACAAGAAGCAAAAACTGATAGAATTGCAAGGAGAAAGACAAATTCACAAGAACATTCACATTTGTCAATACTGCTGTCTCAATATATTAAGTACAAGTAGCACAAGTAGACAGAAAGATCAGTAAATATATTACATTTTTGCACAAGACCTCAGGTGCGTTATTATGCACAGTAAAGTTTGAGAAGCACTGCCCTGCACTACTCATAATGGGTAGACAGTTTATATTCAGATCAACTTCTTTTCGCTTCTTACTGGTATCATCACAGTTGGTGCTCTTCTGCCTGGCTTCCAGGCTAACAAGGAATTAA
>NW_017731571.1:2405737-2436129 GCF_001890085.2 Hipposideros armiger | reverse complement strand
TAAATCACAGAATTTAGAATGGTAGGGTTGAAAGACTGCACTTATTCGTCTTATAGACCTGGAAATAACACCAGCCCCACCATTTAGGTTTATATTCCTTGAAACCTAAGGTACTCATCTGTGGGACTATGCTAAGAGCGATTGTCAGGTAATGTGTAGGCATGCCTAGCATAGAGCCTCACATAGAATGCATGCTCGATAGACATGAGTTCCTTTGCTACCAGCATTGACCAGTCAGTGTGAACACTCCTAATGCAGAGATTAGCTTTCCAGCACATCTGCTTGAATAACCCCAGTAAGGATGAGGAAAGTCAATATCTTCCACAACAAAGCATGTGGGTATCTCCATTTTGATCACGGAAAATCCTGAGACACCATTCAACTCAGCCAACTCTTTTCCTTCTAACCCTCCATGAAGAGCTTTATTTCATTTATGGTAGTAATTCATAAGTCTTCTAATAATGGTTGCCTTACATGTCATAATGGATTGACAGAAAGGAAGTTGGACAGTTTTATAACAATGTTTTAAATTGTGATCTATCGTAAAGAGCCATAACTAAGTTTTTAAAAACTCCCATTGGAAAATCTCTATCACTTGTTACTGACTCCATCAAATCAAGAGTGGGAAAAACAGGCTAGGGGTCAGAGACATGATTTTCACGCCAGACCTTGCTACCTATTTCCTTTATGGTCTTGCACAGAAATTTTTTCTTTGGGGCCTTGTAAGCCTTAATTTCCTCATCTATAAAAGAAAGATAAGGCAAACCCTGTTAATCCTACAAAGTGCACAAAGAATTTAAATGAGATTCATGTGAAACCATAAAACATACTTCAATACAAGGTATTATTGTTTTGAATGACTATGGTCTTTGTTCGTATTAATACAGATAATCAAGAGGGGGAATCTGTTCAATATCAAGATACTATTTTTCTCCTTTTTAGATTTATGCACTTAATATTGTATAAGCAACCATGAGTTTGTAAAATTCAAAATTTTCCCAAATTACTACCAAAAAGATTTCTCTGAAAGTAATAAAGAAGTGTAGTAACAAGGGACAGTTTGAGTAACTTATCCAAGTTTATATCAGAAAGGCTTAGAAGTTAAGAAATTCTGGCTTAACACTGGCCTAAAATTTCCCTAAAAATCCTGCTAGAAATTTAAGAAAACAATGGCAACATTATACCTCAATAAAGCTGTTTAAGAAAAAGGAAAGAAAGAAGGAAACAATAAAAGAAAGAAAACAGTGGCGGTGGCCTTTGGAGGATACACAAATTATAACAAGAAAAACAAAACTGTTTTTGCTGAATTGGATACAGATCTGGGATAATCAATGTCTTTAGCAAAAAAAGCAGTTAAATACTTAAATCCTATCCTCCAAGTCCAATGTGGACTTAAAGTCACTAAAAACTCCAACCCAATTTGATAGTTTTGTTCTTAAAATTTTATTACATTAGCATTAAGCTGCACTTCTGGGATCCCCTATCCCATGTGACCTTCACTGTGATAGCATTGCCATTTATCTATCAGCTTAGTGCACTGGAAAGTGAACGTGACCTTAGAATTGGAAGATCTAGATTTGAATCTCAGTCTTGTCGCCACTAGATATACATGATTTTGCCCAATCATTTTACCTCCATGTGCCTAAAAACTGCTTATCAATGAAATGGGAATAATATTACCTACTCATTTTCAATTAAATGATATTACAAATGTAAAAATGCCTAGCAGAGTGCTCGGCACATAAATGTGCTCATAAATATTTACAAGCTTGAATAAGCATCTCTTAAACTTAAATGATGATTTCTCATGATGAGTCATTTTCATAGTACTTTAACCAAAACTTCCAGTATTCACAGTTGGGAAGGCATTACTCTTAGCAAGGTTTGTCCTATCCAACTATGAATGATACTTCAGGTAATGATAATGATAATAATAACAGGAAGAGCATCTTGAAAGAGAAAAATTCTCTCACACTATAAAATCTTTTCATCTTGGGCCGGCCGAGTGGCGCGATGGTTAAGAGCTGGCTTGGGATGCCAGAGGGTCCCGGTTCGGATCCCACATGTGAGGGCCAGTGACACTGCCCTCTACAGCTAAGATGCTGAACAACAGCTTGACCTGGAGCTGGGCTGCCATGAGTCGCCGGCGACCGCGTAGGCTGCAGCCCCTGTGGCAGAGGGTTGCCATGGGCTGCCGTGTGTAGCCGGCAGCCAGCGTGAGCGGCCAGCAGCTGCAGTGAGCGGCCGTCCAGAGGCCAGCGACTGATCTGCCTCGGCCGGAGGAGCGCAATGGTGGTGCCAACTTGGGCCAGTGAGGTGACGTCCTCCACAACTAGACTGAGGAACAAAAAACGACAGCAACTTGTCTGTTCCCCTTCCCCCAATTCCCCAGCATTGCTCCCATCCCCCAATTCCCCAATTAAAAAAAAATCTTTTCATCTTTAAATTTCACCTCCTATCTACCCTGAAACAACAAAAAAATATTCAATCTGCAGGCATTCTCACATTTATTACCCTTGGTGACAACAGCTCATTTGGGAAGCCTAAATCCAATAGGAAACTCTTCCACAGCTTATTAGCTCTCCCCAGTTGTCCCTAAAATAAAAAATAATGGGGGCCAGATGAATGGCGTGTTGGTGAAGAGCTGGCTTCGGATGCCAGAGGACCCCAGTTCAGATCCCACATATGAGGACCAGTGACACTGCCCTCCACAGCTAAGATGCTGAACAACAGCTCAACCTGGAGCTGGGCAGCCGTGAGTCACCCGCAACGGCGTAGGCTGCAGTTCCCTGCTGCAGTGGGTTGCCATGGGCTACCGTGTGTAGCCAGCAGCCAGTGTGAGTGGCCAGCAGCCACAGTGAGCGGCCAGCAGCCACAGTGAGCGGCCGTCCAGAAGCTGGAGACTGATCTGCCTCGCCCGGGAAGAGCACAATGATGGTGCCAACTTGGGCCAGTGAAGCAACGTCCTCCACAACTAGACTGAAGAACAAAAGGACAGCAACTTGTCTGTTCTCCTTCCCTCAATTCCCCAGCACTGTTCCCATCCCCCAATTCCCCAATAAAAAAAATCTTACAAGAAAAACAACAACAATGAGAAAACTATTTGGAAAATATAAGATGAAACAGAAAAGCCATTCTGGGGTAACACTCAGCAAACCATGTGATTTTGGCAACCAAAGAGGATGAAAAGCTTGGAGAAGAAAGAGGTTTGGGTGATGATTATGCAAACACAGCACTTAACTTTTGAAAGCCAACTTCTAGCTGAAATGGCAAGTGCTGGCGAAGAAAATGTATATTGGAAACATGGTTCCATGATTGTGGGGCAAATGAAACATGAGTGGGTTTATAGATGTTAGTTCTACAACCAGATGGAGGATATTACTATTTGAACCTAGAATCAGTATCTGTGCTCAAAATGAAAGAGAAGTTTTCTACAAGTTTGCAGTTTTTTCTAAGTTTTCTTTTGTATTGTTTTTTAAGAAGCCTAGGCATTAGTGATGGAACTAATTTGTTCATGGAAAAAAATAAAGTGCTTTCACTGCCTGCTGTAACTAACTTGTGTTTTCTTCCAACACTGTGAGAACCAAGTATAGGAAAAAATACCACTCGATGAAAGCTTTTAGTTTTTTTAAAAAGGAAGAGGAAGTCTGTTTTGAAAATGCACAGATGTTGGGTTTACATAAATAATCAACGAAAACATTACTCTGCCATATAATTTTCTTGTCAAGCATGTAATATGTTTTTCTTCTTCCTGGAAACTCAATGTCAGAAGTATATAATGATTGTTTTTCAATAGATAATTGGGTAATTCTGAGGTCAAAATGAAAAAAATATATATATATATAAATATATATATATATAAATATATATATATATATATATATATGAAATCTCCTATTTAAAAACCTTATATCAAATTCATTTTTAGGAATGGGATGGAAATGGTCTAACTTTGCTTGAAGTAAATTCTCTCTAAACTTGAGGTCATGGCCTATCAATTTTTACAGGAATGTAGGCTGTTGCCTTATTCTTAGTAATTTTGGACTTAAAATTCAGTGGACTAAAAAATGCAGCCGTAAAAAAAAAAAGCATGTTTACTTTCAAATTTTCAACCATGGAATCTCATATGGCACCTAGTTCAGGGATAGAGATCTGCTTTTCTACTACTTGCACTGCTAGCAAGAGGTACATCTAAAGCAGAACATACAGACACAGCCCTAAAGTAGCACCTGCTTCACCAAGTTTCTCCTGGTGCTCCAAAGTGATTCACCTTGAAGGCACCCATTTCTCCTCACTGGTTCCCTCGGGAAGAAGGTAGGATCTTGCTTCACTTTCAAGCCTCTCCTTTCCTTCAAGGGTGGTAGGTTTCCTAATACCTGCCTGGCCAGTATTCTTACAATCACAACTGGGTTTTATAAGAAATACAGACTTGCAATCCTTAAAAGGCAGAAAAGGGAAGATAAGAGAAGGTAGCCTACGCCATGCTGGACGTGAAGATGAGGCTGTGAGCCTGTATAATGCACACCGATATGCTCCTGCCTGATGATGAAGTTACTCTTCCCTTCAGCAGGCCTGATGTACAACCACCTTTCTCACCCGAACACAGCTTAGAACAGCAAGGCAGAAACCAGCGGCTGTTGGTTGCGATGTGCAGCCACAAGAAAAGAGACAGACCGCTGTGGGATACAGTCCCTCCTGGGTGACAATGAGCCTGGCAGCCAGTTTCTGCAAAACTTGGTAGAAGGAAAAGATAGTCTCTTTAGAAATACAGTTGGCAGAACACTGGATATAAAGGACCCTATGAGAAAAATGCATAATTATAGACTGAGAGTCACTGTCTAGACTAGACCCCCATGCTATAGTTGACCCTGAACCACATGGGTTTGAACTGCATGGGTTCACTTATATGTGAATTTTTTTTCAATAAATATACAGTCGGCCCTTTGTATCCCTGGGTTTCATATTTGCATATTCAACAAACTGAGGTAGGAAAAACAGTATTTTCAAGGGCCAGCCGAGTAGCTCAGTTGGTTAAGAGCTTGCTCAAGAGTGTGAGCTCTGAGCAACAGAGTCGCCAGTTCGATTCCCGGCCAGAGCTGAGCTGCCAACAGGTGGCAGGATGGCTCAGCTAAAAACCAAAAAACTAAAAAACAGTATTTTCGATTCATAGTTGTGAATCTGTGTATGTGGAGGGCAGACTGTATGCACTGTTCTATGCCATTTTATATAAGGGACTTAAGCATTCTAGGATTTTGTATTTGACGGGGTCCTGGAACCAATCCCTCACAGATACAGAGGAACAACTAGGGAGTCAAAAGTTACATGTGGGTTTGACTACGCAGGGGTCCAGCACCCCGAGCCTGCATCGTTCAAGGGTCAACTATATTTCCTTTATACGACAGTGGGCGCAGTCTAGATCCCCCCTGTACATCCTTTACACAAAATGGCTCTCCAGCTTCCTTCTTCCTTCATTACATTCAGTGATGGAGATGGACGGAGCAGGAAAGGTAAACCCAGGAAGACACTAATTCATCTCCTCATTGATGGCATACGGTTCATGACTTCGGATCAGAACTCAGACGAGACTCTACAACTGATTATCTTACCTCATTTGAGGTACTTAGCCTATCAAGGCTTCTGCTTCTACGATTGTGCTGATTACAAGAGGCACAGCATGCCAAGCCCTCAGCACAGGGCCTGGCATTTGATACAGTCAATCCCCGATGCTGCTCTCAGCTGCAGCACCCCCACCATCACATCCCCTGTGTCTCCGTTCGTCCTGGAACATGCTTCCATCACGACACCAATGACACCCTCCTACGCTTTTGGGCTTACAAACGTCTCCCACCTGTAAGCTCCGAGTGACAGGATTCACTCTACATTCTCAATATTAAGCAAGCATACAAATGCACACACACACACACACCATGTGGTTAAAAAAAGTTTGCTGAACAAATGAGTGACTGAACAGTCTGTGTGATTACTGTCTTGTTTCTATACAATTCCAATTTAAAGCACCTTTCTCCAAATGTTGTTATAGATGGACAACTGGATGAGGTGAACTGAACTTGATGGCCACATCAAGATCCCGCCGAATCACCAATTAAAGAACATTGCTGAGCCAAAGATTCCTTGGTCTGGATGAGTTACAGTCTAGAGTAACATGAGCTCCTAGCCCAGGGCTATATACAGACTCCTGCATCTACTGGGGCAAGACAAATGGGCTCTCTTCTCACTGGGAAGTTCAAGACCCAAACTTTGTTTCAGCACAGGTAAGCATTGTTTCACTTTTTTCAGAACTTAAAACATAAATAAAAAATACAAAGGAGAGCAAGATGAAATGTAAATTAAGTCATCAGCACCAAAAATTAATTCAGAAAAGGAGCAATTTCCATGCAGTGATGAGGTACCAGGTGGGAGGGCCTGGGAGCTCATGGCAAGCCCAGCCTCACCAGCCATGGACGTCATCCCTGCAGCTCTGGCTCAAGGCAGGGCGCGAACTGCCTGTCCCACTGCTCCCAATAGCCAGCCTGCTCCACTCCTGACCCTGAGGATGCCCCTTCATTGTCATAGCTTTGGAGAGAAAAAGAAAGATTCCTAAATCAAAGATCTCCTCAGACCTGCCCTCCTATAGACTTTTATGGACACAAGGTCACTGCTAGGAAATACCCCAGATGAGCCTCTGAAACAAAGGCCCCAGCACAATCTGAATACAACCAATTGCTCATGACCTGTACACAAGCCAGGCTGGCCAGAAAGCACAAGCTGCCTTCCAAGATCTTTCAGAAATATAATTATTTTTTAAAAAAAAAAAAGGAAGCAAACATTAATTCTGCTCTCTCTATGCACAATTTCCATTTGCAAGGGGAAAGTTATCCAAAAACAAACTCATGTTTCAATTACTTTCCAGGTACTGCCATGTGAAAGAAGAGCCAAAGTCAATTCCAAATCCTTTTCCCCAAAGTTCAGGCCCTTGAAATGCCCTGACCCAACCAGTTTCAAAACTGGTGTTTCCAAGCTCCAATTCCAAAGGGCCAATTTTTTAAAAGCAAAGTTTCCTCTAAATAAAAACTGTGATAAAGTATTAGTGTAATTATTATACCCAATGCAGGTAACAGCCAAACAGGACTGGCTCGGGACCAAAGCAGAAGACGTGCCTGCAAATTGTTGAGAAGAACAAATAAGAAAGAATCTATGTCTTAAGAAGTGCTGTCAAAAAGGGGAGGAAGGATTATATATGTGAAAGTTGCTAAGAGAGTAAATGTTAAATGTTCTCATCACAAGAAAAAAGATTTTGTAACTATGTGTGTGATGGATGTTAACTAGACTTATTGTGGTGATTATTTGCAATATATACAAAGAGTGAATCACGTTTTACACCTGAAACTAACAATGTTATATGTCAATTATACCTCTATAAAATAATTAAGAGGTTTAAAATAGTGCCTGGATAGAAATAAGGACATGTGCTGGAAACCCAGGGAAAGTGCAGACAAAAAGAGTCAGCGCGTACAGAGGAGCCAAAATGGGGCAGCCTGATCAGCCAGAGGAAAAGCTGACGAAAGTCATCAGAAAGGGCAGCAAGGGGGAAAACATACTGCATGTCAAAGAGCGAGCTGTGGGGAAAGCAATTAAACACCAATGACAGATGGAGATAAGGGCATCTGAGGCAAAGTGTCTGCAAGACATTTGAAACCGAGGACTGCCAGGAGGTGGCTGGGCAAGCAGCAACAGACCAGGGGCAGGAGGGGCAGCATGTCAGACAGAAAACAAAGGGTCCTAGAGTGAGGAGAAAGCTGTCCCAGTTAGGGGGCAGGAGGCCGGGCTCTTAGTGTATGTGTGGGTAACAGGGCAGTGGGTGCACAAGGAACAGGAGAGAAGCCCTGAGCACAGGAGGGCCCTCCGTGCTGCACCCCACAAAGCTCATTGCCTTCCTCCTCCTATAGGCAGATGGCTGCTCCTTCTAACCTCTCAGGAGCACGATGCTGAAGGGACAACATGGTCACCATGACCAAGGGTTGCTGGCTCACGTTCAACAGTGCCCCTTGTGAGAAAGTCAAGATTGGTTAACTCTGACCATCCATCTATACCTGACATCCATCAAGAATTGTGTAGCACTCCAAACCATTAATCAGGGATAGACACTTTGATGCAACAAATGTGAGGTCGTCTTCTGAAAGGAGCGGGGCTGGTTGAGGAAAGGCAATGGGTCCCATAGCCATCGTTGGGCCTCTCTGTGCATGTATGCATGGGTGACAGGAAGGAGGGATCCAGGCATTAGAAAGCTGGCAGCTGCACTTGAAAGCCAAGACTTAAAAACATAACATGACCAGTGAACAAGTAAAATGTGCAGAGAAGTGTAATAGGGAACAGAGGGTTTTCTCAGGGAAAGGACCCAGTGAAAAGCCCGGTAAGGACCACAGGAGTTGGGCACACACAATGAAGCCTCAGGAAGGAGGCGATGCAACCTCCAGCTTTGTATCGGTTGATCCTTCCAAGACTCGGCCTGTGAGGGCGTTGAATTTTGAGTCAGGAGATTTTCATTCTAATCCTAGCGCAGGCAAGGCTCTCAACTGCCCAGCCTCAGCTTCCTCTTCTGCAAAACAGAGCACCCAGGGCCCATCAACCCTGAGAGCCCAACAGGGTGCTTGAGAGTCTCAAATGAAAACAGCAGTGCAACCAACTGAAAGCTGAAACATTGTGAAAATGTAATACTACTGCGCAAAAGGGATGAAATAAAAGATGCATGAATGTATAAATGGAGCCCAGAAGGGATTAAAGGGTTTACAATTGTGGGTCTAACTCAGCAACTGTGAGTAAGTAGCTAAGGGATCCAAAGGAACAGCAGTTTCCAGGACAAGAGCCCCTAAGAATTAGCTGAGATTCAGAGTCAGAGGATTTTAGACGTGTCCAAGTGATTACGGCTTATTTCACAACCTCTTCTAGAACAAAGGGATTGAAGCTGACTGAATCCCAATAAAGGGTTGTGATTTATGCTGTAACTCCTAGAGGGCATTTATTTTCTTCATCTCCATTGACACTATATAGTAGGGCAAAATGCGTTCAATGCTTGGCAGGAGTTGGGGGGCAAGGGGGCTGAGGTAGAGCCAGGGTCTCCACACCAACGCGAGGCCTTCTCTTTTTCGTACATGTACCCAAATTGAATAAACCATATAGGGCCTCCTGTAACTTCGTGGACTCAGACTCTCCTTCTCAATTTTTATTAGCATGTCAACTTGGTACTCTGGCTTTATTTGAGCTGACGTGATTACAACACCAACATGACTACACAAAAAGGTGCCTGAAGAGGTACTTTCACAAAAAGATGCTGCCTCTAAGACAGCCCTCATATGGTACTCATTTATGTCTGTTGTTTCCAAAACGTGAGTCCATCTGGGGCTGGGCCCAAGCCCTTACTCATCATTAGAGGGTCTTCAGGCGTGCCGCACTGTAAACACTCAACAGAAGATTTGCTGAATTAAACCAAGAGCCAAATCACCTTGGATAAGTGAAAACTTGGAAACTTAAGTTTTCTCACAGATAAGATAAGGAGGTGTGGGCAAAATACCTCCCAGCTCTCACAAATGCAAAATAACCTAATCTCCTGAAAGCAAAAAAAAGCACTGTCTGGACACACACTGTAACTTTTATATATTTCATGCAATAGAAAAATGTATATAATTAAACCTGATTCATATGGCAATTTTAAAAAAACCACTTAATTTCAATATTAGATGCATTCCTTTGTTAGTGAATGAAATACAAAAGCAGCCTAGGTTTTAAGAGTGGAAAAACTATACACCTTGGTTACCCTCAAAAAATTTTACTTGAAAAAAAAATGTTAATTCTGACATTTCCTTTTAAACCTTCTCCCCTGGCAGCCTGTATCTGGAATAACATTGCCATAACAGAAACAAATACGACTATTCACAATGGCTACAGTTTAACAAAGGCGTCTAGATTTTTACCTTCCTTGGTTACTGCACAAAAGCAGCAAATGTAAGTACAGTTGCCCCAGCAGCTGGCAAGTTCTCTCCCATATGCGAAGAAGTTGTGGAACAGCTGGGGAATGCAAGATGCTTTTGAACAAACTGCTATGTGATCCAAAATAAGGCTGCCTGTTAGTCTTCCCTACAATGGAAGCGACAGCCCAGTGCAGGTCTGGCACATGCCCTGCAGCTGCTTCTTTCTTCCCAGTCGGGAGTGCAACAAGTGGCTACAAATAGTGAGAGATGCACAAAAGCAGGAACCTGGCTCCTAACACCATGCATGCATGCTGTCACTTGGTTACGCAAGGGGCTCAGTTTTCAGTGCCTGGAGAAAGCTGCATTTCATGTCCAAAGAGAAAACCTATATAAGGCTTTAAACAGCAACCCTTCCCTGTCTTCCAGTGATGCATACTTCTTGGTGACAACTTTCACGATTGGGTGGTGTTCAAGGACATTATAAGGTTTCCAGTGCTTTAGCCCATTACTGTTTAAAAGATAAATGTGAAAGCAAAATCAAGAACTATAAAGTAGCCGTGGAAGAGGTGTTTCAAAACAACTTGACATATAAGAAACCATTTCTCCATTTGTATTTGCTAAATGAAAAAACTCTTTTTGTAACACGTCAAATAGGGTTGTTCACTAGTTGTTCGGCTTCACTGAACAAAACCATGTGTCTTTGTATCATCTTCCAAAAGTTGGTTTAGCAATTTTCAGATGATACATAGTTTACCATATTGGAGCAAATGTTTTTGAAATCTTATCTCAAACTCTGCTCTTCCGTCTATCAATTTGGTGGCTCATCTTTAAACAGACGCCAGAAAATACTCTATTCTCCAAGGAAATAGTCCCTCTTGCCAAGATTGGTCCAGCACAATTTTCACAGAATCAGGTATTTTTCATTAATGTTATAAATGGCTAGTGAATGATCAAAGAGGCTACTTGCTTCCTTTCCTCCAGTTTGTTTGGTTTTGAGGGGGGTTTTTGTCTGTTTGTTTTGTTTTTTTTCCTTAAGTCCTGCCTGTCATCCTGGCCATTAGTGTACTGGCTTCAAATTTAAGGGAAAGAGAAACGAATGGAGGGCTGGCCACAAAATAACACAGCGGTAAAACTCTGAGGAAAGCCCTACAGTTCCGGAGTCCCTTGTAAATTCCTTGGGCAACTAAACAAAGTTTTCCATTACTGCCAACCACGCCCTCTCCCCTCCTCTCCCCCACCCCACACACCAATGCCAGTTGCTGACAAGAAACAAGAAACACTGACTGCACTACCTTGCAGTGTTAACTAAGAACAGGGAGTTCAAGACAACTGCCAACATTTTACCTTTTTTGGCTGAGGGAAGGGAAGAAAAAGATTCTGTTCTTAAACACCATGGCTATTAATTAACATGTGTTGAGCAGCTATAGTGCGCTAGGCTCCATGCTAAGTACCTTATATGGATTATCGAATTTAACCCTCAAACCAAGAGGTGTTATATTATCCATGTCTCAGAAGAGGAAACTGAAGCTCAGAGAGGTTGAGCACCTTGCCCAACACGACTGAGCTATAAATGGTGCAGGCAGCATCTGTAGCTGGCCATTCTGACTTCAGAGGCTTGTCCTTAATCACCGTGCCTCGCTGTTTCCACAACTGGCACTGCACTAGGACATTCTGAGTCACTGACTGTCATCCCAGACTTTCAAACAACATCTTTAAGGCAATCCATCTTAAGTACATGCAGGACAATAACAATGTTCCATATTATAAACTTGATTTGAGCTCAGCGATGCATAAAAGTGTGTGGCTAAAACCATGTTCTTAAGTGCCTTAAAGGAATTTTACAATTTTAATGCATCAGGCAGTTGATTAAAGCTGGCCATATTTCCAAGGAGGACTTCACTTAACTTTACACACATATTCAGCAGGTGACAAAGTCACACAGTTTAACCAGGGTAGGAACTACAGCTCCTTGCTTCAGGGGAGGTAAAAGAGCTCCATGCTTGTAGAGTTCCTGCCCGCAGGCCTACCGGTCTAAGGAGAAACCACATAAAGCAAAGGACAGCTATTTCTGACTCTCTTTGGAGTTGTCAGATAATTCCAAGGGTTTTGGTTGTCTTCATACACCCTAAGCTTTAAAACTAAGATTGGTTTAGTTGAGGTGTTGGCTCTAACAAAAGCCAGCAATATGTGGAAAGTCAATCTACCCTTAATGCCTAATATGATCAAACCAAATCTGGGGTTACAGCATATACCCTGACTCTTCAATCAGCAATTCATTAACAAACAAAACTCTCAGTAACAGCCTTTGCAAAGAAACTGGGATAAGCAAACAGTACTCTGGGAGACAGACTCTGGGACCTGTAAACCTCTTTAAGCCGCATTTTCCTCATCTGTAACATACAAAGAACTACTTGGGAGAAGGCTGTGAGGTTTAAAAAAATAAAGGTGAAAATCCTTCCACAGTGAGTATGTAAGGTTCTGTCCATTAGGCTCTTCCGAAAAACCAGTTCCTGCACTTTCCCTACTACAGAGGAGAGTGGCGGCAGATAAGAGTACAAGCGAATTCTATCCATTGATTACTGAGGGATAAGGTTTCACACCTGAGCAAAGGGCCCTGGGTTTCCCTTCAAGCAGCACTTCCTCCTCCGCGTCTAGCTCAGGGAACGTCTGGCGCTGGGTGGAGAGGCTGCCCTTGCCCTTTCAGTGACAGTACTTGTGCATGTGCTGGGGTTTGTATAAAGTTACCCCGTCCTCGGGGAAAACAAGGAGCTCTCTTACTTTCCCCTGCTGTCCTCTCCCCTTCTGGGGAACGTCCAATGGCAATGAACTGTCAGACTTCACCAGAGCTGTAACGCCTGCGCCAGAAGCGCTTAACCCCGCACCTGACCCAGATTGCGGCCTGGACTGGAGCCTCCCGGCCGTGAACTCACAGTAACGCAATTACTGCCTTCTGGAGCTCGGCTCAGGGTGCCGAGGGGCTGCTGGCGGTCATGGGGGACTAAACCCCTCCCTTCCCGGAGCCCACACGCGTCCAGAATCTGCAGGGAGGGGCGTGGCCCGCTGGCCAGCTGGGCGAGCGGCGCGGGGAGTTCAAAGCCGCGCGGGCCCCGCAGAGAGTGCGACCCCGGAACCCCGAGGAGCGGGCACGGGGGCCACCGCAGCCCTCGCCACTGTCCCGGAAAAGCAACAGGCGGTGTCGCAGTTCTGAACGCACGCGAGCCCCTCCCCGGGAGGCTCTCTTCCCCGCCCCTCCTCCTCGCGTAACGAGCCGTGGGGCTAACTTCCCGAAACTTGGCAGAGGGAAATCCTGACCCGGCAGGCACCTCAGGGCGGCGCGCGCCCGGGCGAGCCAGGGACGGAAGTGGGTGGGAGCAGTGGCCGCGCAGAGCCTTTGTTACCGCTCGGGGACCCCGCGGGCCGCCGGGAGCACCCAGTTGCCGCGTCCCAGCAATCGGCCGCCCCCTCCTTGCCTGCCGCCCCCGGCAGGGCCGCCCAGAGCCAGAGTAAAACTGACCCCACCTCCGGTCCCAAGGAAGGAAGCGCAGCCTCGTGTCTTAGTGTCGCGGGCCTTAGTCCTACGCTGTGTTCCCTGCCCCTTTGAGCACCGCGCGGAGGGATGTTCCTCACCTTCCCGAGCTTTCCCCAGACCTCCGGGCGGGGGCAGGATCGTCGCTTCCCGCCTACACCAGCCCTGACTTGTCAACAGCACCACCGCCACTCCCCACCTCCTTTCTCAGAGCGAGGATCGGTCCCCGTCTCCGGGTGATTCACTGTGCTCCTTACCTGGAGTCTCGCACAAGTCCCCTCCCTTCCCCGGCCCGCGCGGCGATCAGGCGCTGGCGCCCTCTGCCGGGCCACCAGGCGGGAGCACCCTGGGGACACAGCGAAGAGCAGGGCCGAGGGTCGGGATCAAGGAGCCCAGCCCAGCGCAGGGACCCCTGCGCCTCCCACCGTGGGTCACCCCTTCCCCAAATAGGGGGTCAGCGCGCAGGGACCCTCCTGCGCCGCCATACCCCGGCCGGGACCAGACCCCAGGCAAAGAGGACCAGCGCTGTACCCGCGCCCGGGGCACCCGCACGCACCCTGAGTCGCCCCACTCGCGGACCAGCTGGTCCAGACCTGCCTCCAGCATGTGTCCTGGAGAAACCGCGATCGCATACGTTGGTCCTGATTTAAAATACCGCAAAGGCAGTTGTGCTGTGTGCAAACGGAGCTTGTGTCCTGTATCTCAGTAGCCCTTTTCTCTCCCAATTAAAGGCACGCAGGGAAGGGCGGTGGCCTGTCACACTCCCCCTCCCCCGGGCCCTAAGACTAGAAAGAGGCTTGGATCGAGGTCCAGGTGCAGTCGCAGCGCCGGGATCGTTTGGGTCTCTGTGGAGCCGAAGGTCTGGCTTGGGGCTGTAGGAGTAACTCGCTCTTTCGCCAGAGGAAACACACACCATCAGTTTAGCCTACCGCCCGCCCCCAGGTTCTAAGTGAAACTTTTGGAGAGAACCAGGTGGGGATGGGGGTGGGGGAGGAAACCTACGCGTCCTGCCACGGACCACGTCCACACTCTCACCCCAACTTCGCGACATCACTCACCTACTCCGAGCGCCTCTGCGGAGCCGGGACCAAGCAAGCCGCCCTCGCCCACCTGCCAGCCAGGCCGGCCGCTCGCACAAAGTTCCCGGAGGCGACGGAGGTGGTAGCTACGCCGCGGTGCCCAGCCGGAGGCGCACACTGGCTCGGGACCACGGGGGCGGTGACACAATCCCCGCACTAGCCTACTCTCAGCAAGGGGCCCTGGAGAGTCTGCCGGGCCCCAGTTGCCACAGCTGCGGAGTAGAGCAAGTTGCAAGGCTGTTCCGGGCAGACCCCCGCGCCGCCTTCCCCGAATTCGAGAGCACAAGTCTTCGCTCTGCGGACGGCGCCGGGTATTAATTGTATGGCCCCCGGTTGTCGGCCGCCGGGCGCTCTGAGTGGCTCGGACCGCAAGCCAAACCGGCGGGGCCGGCACCACCCACCTCTCAGCGCGCACCCGCGCGCACGCGCCGGGCGGCTCCGGCTCCGTCTCCCCGGCTCCCGGCTCCGGCTCCCCGCTCTCACCCGCTGACCCTCGCAGCTGCCTGGAGGCTGGAGGGAGCCGCTCACCTTAGAGACCCTGAGCCGGCGCGCTGAGTTTCCAGCCGCTGGTTCTAGAGATCAAACCCACCAAGGCGTGCGAACTTTGCTGTCGTTCGCGCTCTGGGCCAGTTGTCAAGGAGACCACTCACAATCGTGAAAAAGTCACGTCACACTCCCAACTGCCGGTCTTGACAGGGCACCGTTCCCCTATCTCCGTGGTTCTCATACATGACACTTTAGCTCATCAGAATCTCCTAGATTTGTTAAAACACAGATTGCTGCCAACTCGCCGCCCATCCCCTTTTGCTGATTCTCTAACAAGTCTTCAAAAGGGCCCAAGAATTTGCGTTTCTAACAAGTTCCCCGGGGGGAGGCTGAGACATTTGTGAAGAGTAAATGAATTAAGGTTTGAGAAGTACAGCACTTGATAATCTGCTAAGCAGTAGGTAAATTTAAACATGTTAAATCCACTTGCTCACATTTAATTTCCCTCCATCACCTACTTCTTTTCCTCGCATTGTTAGACTCTTCTATTTTTCCTCTTGAGTATGCACCAAGCTTGTATATACAAGCCCCCATCAGAAAAATGAAAGGTGGGTATATTAGTCTGCTAGGGCCGCCATAAAAAAGTTCCGTAGGCTGGGTGGACGAAACAACAGAAATGTATTTTTTCACAATTCTGGAGGCTATTCAGTCTAAGATCAAGGTGTCAGCAGGGTTGATTTCTCCTGAGGCCTCTCTCCTTGGCTTGAAGATGGCCACCTTCTCTCTGTGTCTTCACATGGTCTTCCGTGTGTGTGTGTGTGTGTGTGTGTGTGTGTGTGTGTCTTTGTCCTAATCTATAAAAACACCAGTCATGCTGGATTAGGGCCCACCCATAAGACCTCAGTTTAATTTAACTACCTCTTTAAAGACCCTATCTTTAAATATAGTCACATTCTGAGGTACTGGGAGTTAGGACTTCAACAGATGAGTTTTGGGGGGACATAACTCAGTCTGGGATAGTGAATTTCAAGATCCCTCAGACCCTAGAACAGAAGTTGAACTTCTGCCTCCCCTTGTCCCTCCTCCATCCCTATTCCCTCCACTGAAGGCAGGCAGTGGACTCACACACAAACAGTTAAGTGCTGTGTTTGGAGCTGGAGGGACTTAAAATCTAGTAAAGAAACAGCCCTGTCAACTCAGCTGATGATCCTCTGGAAGATGTCAGCACAACACTCCAATCTGTGCAAATATTAGGAATCTGTCAGGAATTTGGGACCCCTACCCAGCAAATGTTCCATAACTGACCTTTTAACCTTTTCTAATGACTAGGTATCGAGTCACCCTTACCTTTGACCAGCCATTGTTGGAGCTATGCCCTCTGCCTGTCACCCGTGTCATCTCCAGGAGACTCCTGAAGGAAGGACTGTGTGGAATAAATACATTAAAGGCTCTTCATTACTCTTGCTGTCTGTGGGTGCTCTGGTTGCATTTACAGCTTAGAGAAGACAGAAAGAAAGTGAGGACAAGGGCTGTTTGCATTGACCCCACACTAACCAGAGCCATCCAGATGGCTTCAGCAAATCAGTAATCGCCCTAAATTTGGGGCTTTCCCAGGGCTGCATCCCCAGTCCTCTGCTGGTCCTGCTTCATATCTTTGCTTTGTGGCTTCATTCAACACCAGGCCAGACCTCTCCCCAAGCTTCAGATCCAAATGGGTATTGCATCATCATAGGCACTCCAAACTCAGTATGTCTGTCATTGAACTCTTTACCCAAATTTTGTCCACCCCTGCATTTCCTGTCTGTGTGGATAGCACAAACACCACTCTGGTCATGACTGCCAGAAACCCAGAAACCAGGGAACCATCCAAGACAGAACCTGCTTTAATCCACTTGCTACTGTGCCCTTACTGTCTACCCCCCTCCACCCCTGTTCTCCATTCCCACCACCACTGCCTTGGCCAAGGCCCTTTCTACCATTTCCCCTTTGGTTTTCAACACTAACCTCCTACCTAGACCCGCTGCTGTAGCCTAGCTTCTTGGCCAGCATCCTCCACACGGCTTCTTCGGGGATCTTTCAAAACCAAAAACCTGGTTAACCTCTCAAGGGATTCCCTTTATGTTTCAGGAGAAAATTCAAGTTGCTTTTCTTGTGTCTCTCTCCAGAGGTTCAATTCACCATCTACGTCTTTCACTGCAGCCATAGGGACCCTTCCTAGAGAAGAGTCCTTGCACCTCTGAACACAAATACCGAGGACTTTCTTGGTCTAAGAGAAAGCGTCACTCCCCTTCCAGCCACTTCTCAGGAGTCACCAGCTCCAGGAAGCCTGCCTACCCCGTTTTTTTATTAGGGATGCCCTTGGCTGCTCCCACAGCTCCCCATGTGGGGCGCTGCCATAGTCCTCAGAACACTGGGCCATAATTACTGGATGACTGTTCTGTGTCCTTCATTTAATAATGAGCTCCCGGAGGAAAAGAACCTTATCCGTTTTTGTATGTTGGAAGTCTAGATCAGACTTGATGCTCAGAAAAAGAAAGTTGGCTTTAAGGAATGAATGAATTCTTAGAAATTCAGAGGATCTGGTTAAACTTAGCATTTGTTTGCAAATACCTTATTTGGAGCAATTTTCGCTTTTCTGAAGCTACTTTGTGAACACTCTTAAGTCGCCTCCTCTTTGAATTATAGGTTTATCCTTTAGATTCCCTAATTAAGTCTTATGCTTCCTAAATACCCAGGGTCCCTTAGAGTTTTTCAAACTGATGACCATGAAATCATTTCTGTGGGTAAAGATGAGAGCATTTTTGTTTTGTGAAATAGAATTAAAAATACTGAAGTGGGGGCCAGCCAAGTGGCGCGATGGTTAAGAACTGGCTTGGGACGCCAGAGGGCCCCAGTTCGGATCCCACATGTGAGGGCCAGTGACACTGCCCTCCACAGCTAAGATGCTGAACAACAGCTCAACCTGGAGCTGGGCTGCCGTGAGTCGCCTGTGACGGCGTAGGCTGCAGCCCCTGTGGCAGTGGGTTGCCATGGGCTACCGTGTGTAGCCAGCAGCCAGCATGAGTGGCCAGCAGCCACAGTGAGCAGCTGTCCAGAAGCTGGCTACTGATCTGCCTCACCCGGGAAGAGCGCAATGATGGTGCCAACTTGGGCCAGTGAAGCAACGTCCTCCTCAACTAGACTGAAGAACAAAAGGACAGCAACTTGTCTGTTCCCCTTCCCCCAATTCCCCAATAAAAATCTTTAAAAAAAAAAAAGATACTGAAGTGCATCCTATATAATAAGATTACTGTTTTCATGAAACAATTTATTTCGGCTAACTATATTTGTGAGTTGTGTGTGCGTGTGTGTGTGTATGTACAAGGCCATTGTGTCAATCTAATTTATTCCTTCCTATGGACATGGTCAAAAAGCTGGAGTGACAATATCTCTGGCAGTGCCGGAGCTATGCTCACCAGAGGACACATATTCATGGAGACGATGAAGAGGGGTGTCATTAAACAGAGAACATTTTCTGGGAAAATATTCTGAGCCAGTCGTTTAATCAAGGAATTGGCAAAGTGAAGACTGAAACACAGCCCTCTCTCTGCACACAGTAAGTGTCTCGTAAATGCTTTTATTGACTGATGTATGCATGGAGACGGGTGAAAATGTACAAGATGTGTGTGGGACATTCTCTTGGCTGGAATCTGTTAGGAAGTGAGTAGAAATGAGCTCAGTGACACAGACAAGGGGAGGGAGGCCTGGCTTGTCACCAGAAATTGCTGGTGTTCCCTGAGGTTTACAAACTTGAGCAAGAGGTGCAATAACATGGAATTCCTAACCCAGTTTCCATCCTGAATGTTCCAAGATGAAAAGTATGTTATTAAGTTAACCTTTGCAGAAATAGAGGTCTTACTTGCTCTGTGGTAGAGCTGGGGATGTAAGAAGCCCAGAACAATCTGCAGCGCTCAGGACAATGTGCTGAGTCCAAAAGCCGTATTTCCTAATCTCTAATAGTCCACAAGTCTGAAAAGCCTATTTAGAGAGAGGCAGAAATGAGATAGGATTATGTAACCAAAAAAATAAATAAATAAATAACAAGCAGCCCTTATAAAACTATAACCTTGAGAGTTATGCCAAGTATTCCCATCCTTATTAAATGCCTTCAACCAAGGAACCTACATCCAGCCCACAAATATTTTGAAGAAAATGATTTCACTCCCTAGTCTAAAGTTTAGAATCTGGAAAAGAAGGTTGCCATGTAAATAAAGAATACATATTATTGCTACCATTTTTTTTTTCATTGCGTAAGTCATTTGGGTTTCAGCAAATTAGAAGAATAAAAACTTGGGCCACAGGAATACAGACAAGATTTTTTAAAAGAGAGACAGATAAGGTAGACCAGAGACAGCCAAAATTACCATAAAAAAGAAATTCTAGAAGGCAACGTCTCTACTTTACTGTTTCTAAATAGAAATACATTTGGCCATGAAGATTATTATAAAATTATATTTTTATCATGGAAGATGGACAAAATCTGAAAGAAATGAGACTGTGGCAAACATAACAAAACTCTAAAATGGGTTCCAGACTCGTCTTCTTCAGCTTTTGGAAACACACACACACAACACACCAGGATGGGGTTGGCAAAAAAAAAAAAAAAAGTGTGGTTTTTTTTTTAAATCGCTGGAGGCTGAAATATTTTTTGATATTATTTATAACACTGGCCATATCTCAACCATCTAAACTAAGCTAGATGGGTGTCAATTGAGTTTTTTCCCCGAAATACAGAGAAGACCTTTTACTATATTTTATCCTCAACTCCTTATTCTGTGTGATTTTAAAATTAATAAACCCTTCTTTAATATCTTTAAAATGAGCAGTAGCTTGGGCATGAAAAGGAATATATAACTGAAGGTTCTAATAAAAATTGAAAACATAGGTAGGACAGAACTAGTTTAGCAGAAGTTGCTCATCTCCTTCCAAGCAGCTGCTATAGGAAGCCATGTAGTTATGTCCTTATGCCACTGCCTCTTTTGGCATGGCCAGCTTTTTGGGGAGTCATTAAAATTGGTAGTAAACCTTCATCCCTTTCCTACTTGATTTTTGTCTACTCTCTGCTTCAACTGTCACTTCCTCCTTCCAGCCTCCGGTTTGCTGAAGCCTGTTTTCTAGTTTAACACTGAAGTTTACTTGTTCCTCCATCCTCTGAGGGTTACAGAGCCAGCCTGCTTGGGTTCAAAGCTGTGTTATTTTGGATCAGTTATTTAACCTCTCTGTTCCTCATTTATAAACTGGAGGTAATAAGAATACCCCCTTCTGAGGGCTGTTGTAAAGAACTCAGGACAATGCTCAAGTGTGGTAAATAGTTAATAAATATTGACTAATGATCTAAGTTATTATAAATGAAAGCTTCAGCCATCATTCTCTCAGTTAATCATTTATGTGAATGAGAATCTCTTCAGAATTGGCCAATGTTGTCAGCAGTCTATGTATGCTGGGAAGTCCCCTTCATGCATCTTCACAAGCATTTCACTTGTTTGTTGCAGCAAATTCTTACTGAGCTCCTCAAGGCCCTGTGCCAGACACTAGATAGAAAGTTACAGGCCACCATCTTTGAATTTGAGATAACAAAGGAAATAGTCATTATTTGTGGTCACCAGCAGTGAAATACGAGACTGCCTGAGTTACTTTTCTATGTTGCCATGCCCAATGGACACTAAGTCCCTTGCAGGTCGACCTCCACTGCTCTGACTGAAAGGAAATTGACTTTGTCCTAGGCTTTCTAAGTAATTCCCAGGGTTGCTGAGCTAAAATCCAGCCACCTGCCATCAGTGGAGCCCCTAAAGAGTGCCCCTCAAAACTGATCGCCACAACCTCCGGCTTCCAGATGCGCCAGGGGCTGGGCTCACATGTCTCTCACAGTGCCTTGAGGCAGAAAAGCAGAGGAGCTAAAGGACAACTGCAAGGGGCTAAGTTGTGACAGATGCATAGAAATTACCCAGTGAAGAAAGGTAGAAGGAAAACCTCAGAAGACTGCTAGCATTTCAAGGGTCTTGTTACCTTAACTAGTTGCTCCAGAAAGTAGACATTCATTTTTATGCCAGCACAAAACCACCTCAGTGACCTTGAAAAGACCATTCCAACCTGCTGCAATATTGGTCTAGTGATGGTTCCTGCTTCCACAAAACAGGCGAGAGCCCTGGGAGGTATCCAATCCCCTCATTACAACTGTGGGGGACGGACGATTACCCAACAACAATCTGGGCTGTTTTGAAAGTTTCCTAAACTTCTTTCAAGCCCAACCTTACCCAAAGCCCATTTGCCTCATTTGAAGCCCATTTCCTCCAGTTCTATTTCTGCGGGAGACAGTAAACAGCTGGCTGTTGACCATGCAGCAGACAATAATCCCTCACGTAGCTGGAGATGCTCGTGGTTTTGTTCTATCCCTGAGCTACTAGAGCGATCTTTATCATTCTACTCCTGTTTATTAAAATCAGCCCTTTTACCCTCCTTATAAAAACTTGACTACCTCTAAACCAGGATTGTATTTAATAGAGCAGGATAAAAAAAAACAAGCCATTCTCCGCTTTCATGTGAACCACAGCAGCACAGGAAATAAAAGACCAGCCATGCAGTCACAGGCTGGCAGAGCCTTTTCCTGCTGGGGTACTGATCTGAGACGTGTCTTCTGACTTTAACCTGATAAGCCTTGGAAAAGATGATGTAAGAAAAGGCTTAAAGAAACCCAACTCCAGAAAATTTAAGCCAACAGGCTTGCTTAGCCATGACATAAAGTGCATTGGAACCATCCAAGGGGATCACTTGACCAGATCCTATGGAAATTGGAAGGCTTCTCCCATCACACTTGGACATGCCTGTGTGGAGAAGCTCAGCTGGCAGGACCAGGAGGTTTGCAGGCAAGTTACAGGAGTGTCTTATGACCTGATCCTGGAAATTGCAGTTCAACCCAGCAGGCACATCCCTCAAGAGGATTCAAAGAAAACTATCAGGAAATCTGTGCTGAAGATCAAAATCTGGGGTTAATCACAGGTCTTAAGAATAGTGCTTTCTTCCAGACAGTGTAACAGATCTTTCCTAAGAGATTCAGGCTATAGTTGCAAAGCTGACCAGAAAAATGCCTCTGTTGTCAGGGCTCACAGTTAGGCTTTTTTAGGGGTTTTTTTTGCGGGGGGGTTTTTTTTTTTTTTTTAAGATTTCATTGTGGATTTGGGGGGGGGGGGGGGGTGGACAGGCTTGGTGGTGTACCTTAGACACCATCCACACTTTCTGATTGTTACTACTGCTGGGGTCTTGTCACCTGTGGTACTAGTTGACCCAACTCCGCCCCTCTCCTACTCCACACTACTCCTTATCTCCCAAAGTTAGCAGGTAGATAGTAGCATTGGTAAGGTTGCTTTTGGTACAAAATAACAGAAAATCCTCTTCCTGTTGGCTTCAATCGTGAGACTCCACCATGGGAAGTCCGGAGGGTTTTAGGAGTCACTCGTTCAAGTGGCTCTAGGTCTGTCTGTTTCCCTGTGGGTTCTTTTGGCAAGATTCATCCTTAAACTGATTCCAAGCTTCCTGTCTGTGCTTGACAATAGTGTCCACACACACACAAAAGAAAGTCACTTCTGGAAGCTCTTTAAGAACACTGAGAAATAACTTTCCCCTAAACCCCCAGGAATTTAAACCCCTGTTTGCATGTCTGGCCTGAATTCAATGTACCCATTCCTAAATCAATCACCAACAAGAGAGATGGCAGTGCCTTGGACCTATCAGGCCCACCCCTGATATTGAGGTTGTTGGTCATGTTCTCCTGAGGCCCTGTGACTATGGGGGAAAGGAGAGAGACTTGAACAAAATTGGGGTTTTATTACCAAAAATAAAAGAGAGAAGGATCAAAAAGCTTCTGAGTAGGCAGTGATGATGTCCTCTACAACAAAATTATGTTTTTATTATAATTTTTAATAATAATAACAGTAAAAGTTATAGTAAGTTTATGCTGTTCCCCAAATATTTTCTCCCTCTTACTTCTGGGCACATGGTAGCATTGCATTTCCTGGTTTCCTTGTGGAACAATGTAACCAGATGTAGCCAGTGAACTGTGAATTGAAGTGACATGTGTGACTTCTGGGCCAGAACATTTAATTGCCTGCACTAGTCTCTCCAAAGAGTTCTTTTCCTCTGCCACAGGGACCAGCAATGCTTTAGACAATGGCTAGCCTGTCAGCCTGTGTCCTGGAGTGAGGACAGTACAGAGCAGAGCCTCCAAGCCACCTGTAATGGGCAAGTAGTATGATAAAGCAAAAACACACTTTGATATTTTGAGATAATTATTGCTACACAAAAGCCTAGCATGTTTTGACTGATATAATGCTTAACATCTATTGAGTGTTTACTGTGCTCCAGGCATTAATAACAAATTATCACTAGTTGCTGTGGATATGAGAAATCAGGAGTGGTGGAGGCTCCTTCCGTCTACCTACACCCCCAAATTGACTTCATTCCTAGGCATTTGTACCAGTTGGCACTTGCCTAAGATGTATATAAGTACAGATTGCCCCACCACACAGCAGATAAATGTCCTAAGGATGTTGAGCAGAAAACAAGCTCAAAGTTTTGGTGTATGTGTAGGGGTTATCAGAAAGAAATCAGAGACATTTGGGTATACACACACAATGGGACTTTGATAAAAGGAGAGAGAAATAAACATGGTGTTGTAATAAAATTTTCCATTGTTTTCTTGCATTGGTGCATGCCTTATGATCAATACTTTGTTCTAAGTATCTTTTCAAGGATGCTTAATGGAAACAGCTTGAAAGATAGAGATACTGTCTCCACCAGAGCACAGATCAGGTTTGTCTACCACCTTGGAAGGTAGAGACAGGATCTTTCTCTGAAGCAAAGATAGGCATGCTTACTGTCTACAGTAAAAAAAAAATAATGTCTCCACAGCACAGAAGGCATATTTAGCGCCCATTACAAAAGAGTCGGGTTTCTTAAGCACAGGGTCGTTCTCCTGTAATGCAACCCACTGTGTGTGTAGCTGTCATCACCCTGTGGGAATTGATGCTTGTGGTGCAAAAATTCTGATACACTAGCTACTGCTATTGTTGTGAGTAATAGACGGTCCTTTGTCTCTGACCCTGGAGTCTCATGTCTCCTAAAAGCACTCACAAAATTTAGCAGGCTAAGTTGTTAGCTTTAAAGTAGGGTAAATCTCAGGCCCTTCATACTTCCTGACACCTATGGTTGTTTATGGACAGGTAACATTCCAAATTAAGTACAAAGAGAAAAATTAGAGCGAAAGCTTGATAATCTCAGAGCTTTGCCCCAAGAAATTCATCTTTTTCCAAGTAATATTCCTTATATTCCTTTCTTAAACCTAGCAGACTCAGATGATTGAAAATCCCAAGATATGTTTAGCCTTTGGGCTGGATTGCAGATGTGCTCAGCTGCTCTCACCTATTAGGAGAATTTTCTCTCTTCCTTCACATCCACCTGAGAATCTAAGCAACTGCCTTGTGAAGATAAACCAGACTGTTACCCAGGGACATCATTCTCAGACTCCCTGTCTGTTCTTATAGCCCCTGCTTTTTGTCATTAAATAGCAGAAAACTTTGGCACTTCTTGTCTCCAAATTGGAGATGAAATCTGCTCAGTAAGAATCCTATTTGAGGGGCTCAGCTGGTTAAGAGCTTGCTTGGGAGTGTCAGCTCTGAGCAGCAGGGCTGCAGTTCGGATCAGATTTCAGCTAAGATGATGAACAACAGCTCAACCTGGAGCTGGGCTGCTGTGAGTCGCCGGCAATGGGCAATGGCGTAGGCTGCAGCAGGGCTGCAGCAGGGCTGCAGTAGGCTGCTGTGAGCTACATGAGTGGCTGGCAGCCAGCGTGAGCGGCTGGCAGCCAGTGTGAGCTGCTGGGAGCCACTGGGAGCGGCCGACCAATGACTGGCGACAGATCTGCCTCATCCTGGAAGAGCACAATGATCATACCAACACGGGCCAGTGAAGCAAAGTCCTCCACAACTAGACTGAAGAACAAAAACAGCAATTTGTCTAGTTGTCTGTTCCCCTTCCATGATTCCTCAATGCTGCTCCCCTACCCCCAATTCCCTAGTAAAATCTTAAAAAAAAAAAAATCCTATTTGAACAGAGTGTGGAATTGATTCTAAGAGTTTGGTATAAGGGTTAACATCTAACTTACAAATATGTCACCTGCCATGTCCTGAATGAAGAAAACCTTTTAAAATCAGGGCTCAGTGAACAATGGATTTTGCAGTTCTGTGCACTCAGTTACACATTTCCTCTACAACTGAGTCCCAGCAGTTTAAATGATTCCTTACAAGACACTACAGAATTATGATGGTCATAAATGAAGTATGGATACAAGTATAGTTTACCCTTGCAAGAAACAAAAACAAAATAAAACAACCTGCATGGAATTGAGACTGACCAAGAAATAATCTGTAGACCCACCCAAGTCATTGAGTAACACTTCAATGATTTTTTTTTTAATCTTTATTGTGTCAAACTATCAACCATATCCTATCTGAGACTATGAGATGTGCTGGGGAAAACCCCTCTTGGAGCAAAAAATGAATCAGCAGTATAGCATTTCTATAAAGACCTCAACACATTCACTTCCAGGTATTAAGTTCATTCATTCATTAATTCAATCTGAATGATTTACTGAGTGCTTATTAATGTTCTGAGCTAAACAGCTACAAATGTTTTTTGTAGAACTCTGCCCTCAGAAATGTTCATACAAGAAATGTTTGATTTAAAAATATGTTTAGTGCTATGAAGAAAAAGTAAATAGTGCTGTGAAAGTTTATAATAGGGGCTCCAATCACTTCTAGGAGGCTAAAGAAAGGTTTCCATGAGGAGGGGACACTGGAGTTGAAACCTCAAGGCTTGAAAGAGCAAAGCTGTTGAAGTTGGAACAGAGACAATGGAAACACTAGAAAATTATTCCAAGCAAGAGAACAGCATGCTCCAAGGCCTTGTGTAGATACCTACTTGTTACTTTTAGCACAATGACAAAGGGCAAGTCCAAAATTTGGGATTTGAGCAACAAAATATACAATGATGGCAACAAGTTATAATTCATAGAATAAAATAAATATCCAACTAGTCCACAGTGATAATCAACAATTGAATAACTAAATAAATGGGGAAGGAAAGCTGTTCCTTACAGTAGATTTATAATTAATAAATGTAAAAGGGATGATGGACGTAGAAAATCACCCCTTGAAACGCACCACAGTAATAATTATTGCATACAAGAATCATTAATTGATGATAAAATTTGCGGGTTAAAGTATGATGAGAAATAGAATACTTACATAGATTGAAAATCTCTCCCCCCATCCCATCCCAATAAAGAGTAATTTTACAATGGAGAAACTTGGCAGACACCATGTTAACCAAGGGCTCAAAGTTAACCTCACTAGTAATGAGACATTAATATCATGTGCCTCCTGATAAGATACACTGAGAAGAATACAACATCACTTCTGTGATATTCTTGCCAAATTATGTATAACCTGAATTTAAACATGAGAAAACATCAGACAAACCCAAAATGAGGATCATGCTATTAGATACCTGGCCTGTGTTCTTCAAGATTGTCAAGGCCATGAACAACAAAGGAAGAATGGGGGGACTGCTCCAGATGGGAGGCTGAGGAGACAGGACACCCACATGCAATAAGAGTCGTCTATTGGATGCTAAACCAACTGCTGAAATTTAAGTAAGATCTGTAGATCAGTGTGAGTTTCCTCTTTTTGATACTTATGCTCTGGTTATGTAAGATGTTCACATTTGGGGAAGCCGGGTGAAGGGTATATGGGAAATCTTCGTTCTATTTTTTGCATGTCTGAAATTATTTAAAAATAAAAAGATTTTTTGTTTTTTGTTTTTTTAAAAAAAGGAGTTAAAGGAAAAGAGGTCAGTGCAGCTGGAGTGTAGAAATTGAGAATTGGCTGGCGAGGTGGGCAGCCTGAGATCACACGGGGATTTGGATGTGATATTAGAGATTTGAGTCTTTACCCCAAGAGGAAAGGAAGATGTTAAAGAGTTATAGGTGGGGCAGTGATAGATCAGATTTGCATTTTGCACAGCCCACACTGGCTGCAGTAGGGAAAAATGGTTTAGAGATAGGCTAGAGTATATGTGTGGAGATCACCAACAGGATATTGCAAGAGTGCAGGAGAGAGGATGCTGCAAGCTTGGTATAGGGTGATACCAGTGAGAACAGATGAAAATGATGAAATTCTAGAGTTTTTAGGAAGTAAAACCATAGAGTGATGTGGGTGTGGAGAATGACTGGGACATAGGTGTCAAGAATGACTGTGCATTTTGGGTGTGTCCAAGTAGAGAAACAGAGAAAATATTCACCAAGAGAGAGCAAACCCTGAAAATGAAAGTGATGTGGGTTCAGCCTTGCATACTTTGAATTTGAGGTCCTTTCGAAGGACTCCACATTAGAGGCGTCAGAAAAGGCGGATGGATTTTAGGAGACTAAAGCCCTGGGACAAAGTCTGGGGTGGAGATAAAAATTGATTATTGAAGCAACTTGTCCCCAGAATAGCAGGGGAGAGACATGCAAACAAAATAGCTATAATTATTCAATAAAGTACAAAAATAGAGTTATGGATAAAGTTCTGTGTGAGCAGGAAGGAGGAATAGCTGCTGATGTGGGTAACTGAGAATGGGTTTCACAGAGGAAGTGCTATTGAGATGAGCTTAGAAGGATGGACAAGATTTTACCAGCTTAATGCCGAGGAATCTTTGGATAATCTGCATGAATATTGCTTTTTTATTTTTTTATTTTTGGTAGTAGTAAGCAGATCCAGCCCCACAGGTCCATCTAGCAGGTAAGGGTTATTAGTGAACTATCTGAGCTCTACAAGTGGAAAGGACGCAGTGTGTTTTCAGTTCTCCAACTGGTCTTTCTTTGACTTTTTTCTCTTACTACGAATACTTTGAACTCTACCTACAGGCCATGAATGCTCCAGGGTTTTTCTGCTTCTTCCTCTTCTTTAACGCCCCGCTCATCAAAAATCCCCAAATGCTATCCACAAGGCACTGTAGACTGTTTCTGAGATGATGGCTCTTTCAAATATTACTTGCTGGTTCATGTGTTAACTGTTTGATAATGACTTACTTAGGTTATCACCTCTAGGGCATTTCCATGTTAATGAAGGATTGAAGCATCCCCACCAGAACCAATTGCAAATTGTGGAACAATAGCATTGTAGCAGGAATTACAGGTTCAGAATGGCTTTTCTTCATGCCCCCCTCCTCCCACTAAGTACGCATATTGCATATGACCCCACAGCATTCAGAACAATTTTCCACCCACACATACACAGAGACCCTCTCTTCTTCCATCAATTATTTAGCCTGAAGTCACAGTGATTCTAGGAGTGGGAATAGGAGGCAGGTTACTTGCCTGAGGATTGAGTATCAGAATTTCTGGTGATTTCTGAGAAATTGCCCAGGAGATTCTGAGAAGCTTAGAGAAAGAACTTCTTTCTTCTCTCTCCCCCCCAGATTTGTGAAACACTGTTCAAAACCCCTTAATTGCTCTTCCCACAGAGTCAGACTAACTGAATTTGAGTCTCTAGTGAGGACAGAAAAGAGGCCACAGGTTAAACCTGACAAGCTCAGGAGACTGAAAATAACCACATAAGATGGGGTGAACATAAAAAGAACAATTCATAACTAAGGTGGGCCATGGAGGGAAGTCACATCTTTAGCCTGAAGCTTCCTTCATAAAGCTAATGTTCACCTGAAGTGAGCCTGTCTATTGTCCTTTTGCACCTAAAATGACATCCTTGAAATGTTAGTAACCCTCCTCCGCAACACACACACACACACACACCAGAGAGGAAACTACAGAATCCCTCATTATTATGCTTGTCCCCTGATTACCATCTCTATGTGCTGTAAAAAGTGAACTATTAACTATCCTGCACCCATCTATGTAAAAGAAGCACCTGTCTCTCCAATTTACTTTTATCCAAGCCCAGAGATTTCCCCACTTTGCTTTCTCCCACCCCCTTAATCCACCACCAATGGATTTCATGTAACCTTTATCCTTCGAAACTATGTATAAAATAAGCTGCAAACTGCCATTGTGTGGAGCATTTTCTCAATCTGTTGAGACTTCATTTCCTGGCAATTGTCATCAGTTTGGCTCAATAAACACAAGCTTTTCTTAGGCTGTATGTTTTTTCGTAGACACTAGGATGACTAAATTACCACGGAGGGTTCCCTCTGACCTTGGCTAACTTCTGGTTGAGGACTCACTCATAGGGTAAAACACTTCTTAGGAATTATTTCCATCCATACATACTTTTCATAAATTTCTTCAGATAGTTTCAAGAGTACTTCTGGATAGCATATACCTTTTGCCCATTGCTATCATTAATGATAAAAATTATCATTAATTTTTTATCATTAAAAAGCAGGACAATTTTAAGAGAATATCATATTAAAACGTCCATTAAACTAGCAACAAGTAGTTGGCAATTGAAATTACAATAAACAGTACCATTGACAAAAGCATTAAAAATCATAAAATACGTAGGAACAACTTTTGCAAAATATACACAATACCTGAGCAATGAAAACTACAAAACGTTGCTGAGAAAAATAAAAAAGACATAAATAAATGGAGAAAAATATTTTGTTCTGGTATTGGAAGATATTATTTTTATGTCAGTTCTTCCCAAATTGGTGTATAGAATCAATGCAATCCCAACAAAAATTCCAACAAGTTTTAAAGATATATAAATTGACAAGCTGATTCTGAAACTTATATAGAAATGCAAAAGACCTGTAACAGCTAAAACAATTTTGAAATAGAAGAGCAAAGTTGAAGGACTTATACCACCTAATTTCAAGACTTAACCATAAAGCTACATGAATCAGGACAATGTGGTGAGTAGACATACAGATTGAAGAAACAGAATAGAGTCCATAAATAGACCTACACATTAGACAATTGATTTTTGACAAAGATGTCAAGGTAAGTTTAATAGAGGAAATAATAGTCTTTTCAGGGTGCTAGTTATGGATATGCATTTATAATACATATGACAAAGCACTTGTACCAGAATACTCAAGAACTCTTAGAACTTAACAATAAGTAATAATCCAATAAAAAATGAAGAGACACTTCATACAAGAATGGACACTTAGCACATGAAAGATGCTTAACATCATTAGTTATCAGAGAACTACAAGGGCCGGCCGAGTGGCTCAGTTGGTTAAGAGCTTGCTCAAGAGTTTGAGCTCTGAGCAACAGCGGTTCGAGTCCAGCCCGAGCTGAGCTGC
>NW_017731571.1:2401170-2405716 GCF_001890085.2 Hipposideros armiger | reverse complement strand
AAAAAAAAAAAAAAAAAAGAAGTCTCAGAGAAATACAAATTAAAAGCACAAGAGGAACCACTACTCAATAGAATGTTTAAAATTGAAAAGACATACCAAGTCCGCAGCAGTGTCAGTAAGGATGTAGAACAATGGAACAATCGTTGGTAGGAAAGCAAAATTGTGCAACCACGATGGGAAACAGTTTAGCAGTTCCTTTTAAAGATACACATAAAGGATACACCCAGAAATTCTATTCCTAATATTTACCTAAGAGAAACAAAAACACAGGTGCATAGAAAGACATGTAGACAAATGCTCATAAAAGCCTAATTCATAACAACCCATAAGAGGAAACAAGCTTAATTCTATCCATAGGTAAACAGATAAACAGATTGAGGTATTATATATGCATACAATGAAGAGCTCATCAGCCATAAACAGAATAAACTACTGCTATCCACAGTGACATGGGTGGATCTCAAAAACTTTATGCTGAGTACAAGAAGCCTGACACACAAAAGAGTATGTACTGTGTGATTTCATTTATGTGAAATTCCAGAAGAGACAAATCTAATCAACAGTGACAGAAAGCAGATCAGTGGTTGTCTGGAGCTGGGGGTGGAAGTATTGACTGGAAAGCAACACAAGGGAATTTTGTGAGGTGAAGCAAATGTTCTGTATCTTGATTGTAGTGGTTGTTACTTGGGTGTATACACTTGTCAGAACTCATCAAAATGTAAGTTTAAAATAGGTATCCTTTATTGCATTAAAGTTATATCTCAACAGAGTTGATTTAAGAGAAAAAAACCATGACATGAATAGAAACTACTATACTACACAAATATCAACATTTGAGACATCTACATATAGATATAGAGCGAGTAATAAATCCTGGTGAACCTCAGCCTACAAAATGTGCTCACCTTCATGGCGACCTCAAGTCCTTCTGGGAGCTGCCTTACGGGCTTGCTGAGGGACCTGGCCCAGTGTTCAGCCTCTCGCCACCTGGAGACTCCATTGCTTGTGCTAAGTGATGGGACGAGCTGGGAATTCTGTTTCAGCCCTTAGTTGAAGGACCTTGCCTCCCCATAGCAGCTCTGGTCGGCTGGCTGATTTTGTAGGTTACCCTCTTTTATTCCCGTACCTTCCCAGAACTCCCAGCATGAAGACAAGCTCCTGCTTGCCTCGCTGACTTTTCACCTGAGGCTGAAGTCTTTTCAAAGTTCACAGAGAGAAGCAGCATAACTACTTTTGCCTTCATTTGCCCTCTGTTTCTCTTCTCCTCACTACGTTTTCTGTCTAGCCCCCCCAAATCATTTTCTATTTCTGTAGGACTTTCCTTGAGACTTCCCACCTCCTCAGCTTTTAGCGCTCATCCCCTGACTCCATGGCTCAACCTCACTGTGACACAGCATGTGAAGAGATTCCCAAGTTTCCCTTTGATTTCAGAGTGACCGAGGGACTGAGGAAAGGATGGGATGACCCCCAAAGAGCCAGCAGCTACCAAGGCAATGCTCGTCATAGTAAGACTTCATAGTGAAAGTTTCCTTCGAGGAATGGCAGCTGACCATTTACCCCAAAATAATCTGTTTAAATGTAATTACACTTTGGTTGTTCCTTATTTCTACAAGATAGAGTTTGAACTCCTTAGCATTGCCCACCAAGCCACCACAGTCTGGTCTTTGCTGATGCCTGGAAACTCTGCCCCCACTTGTCCTCCCCTGCATGGTAACATAAGCCTTAGCTAAAAAGTGCCCTCCTGTGTGAATTCTGCCCTGCACACTCAAGTGAGCACGAGTCAGTCCTTCTCACCCAGCTGTTTACCTGTCTCTGTTACGGCACTTCTCACAGAGTCCCACAGGACTCAACCGTCTGAGCCTCTCCACCAAAATGTCCAGCTTATCAAGGTCAGAGATAAGAGCATAGTCGTGTTTTATAACTCCCATGCCTAGCACTGCTCTTCCCACACAGTAAGCACTCAAATCTTTATTACTGTTGTGCTTGGTGCTGTAAGAGACGCAAAAACTACTTGAGGCTTTAGTTTCTATCTCATGGAGCCTTCAGGCCAGGGGAATTGAATAGTCACATAACTATTGGGCTGTCGGAAAAGTCATGACACATTTTTGCAATGAAAAACATAGAAAAAAATCCATCATGACTTTTCTGACAACCCAATATAATGCTTCAATGTTGGGCAGGATTTAAACAGCAAAGGAGAAGGCTTCAAGTCAAACAACTGGCACAGATGTTTGGATTTATCTAATAATCACTGTTGACTTTTAGGGAGTACTTTCTCTGTGCCAAGGACCAGCTAAGAATTTACACACTGCATTAGTTGACTGTGGTTGCTGTAACAAAGCACCACAACCAGGGTGTCTGGAAACAATAGACAGTTATTCTCTCACAGCTCTGGAGGCTACAAGTCCCAAATCAAAGTGTTGAGAGGGCCATGCTTCCTCTGAAGGCTTTAGAGAAGGGCCCTTTCTTGCTCATTTCAGCTTCTGTTGGATGCTGGCAATTCTTGGGGTTCCTTGGCTTGTAGCTGCATCACTCCAATCTCTGCCTCTGTCACTCGGCTTTCTTCCCTGTGTGTGTGCATGTATCTCTGAGAGTACTCCCCTTTTCTTATAAGGACAGCAGTCATTGGATTTAGGGCCCGCCCTAATCTAATATGGCCTCATCTTAATTGATTATATCTGCCCTGGCTATGTTTCCAGATCAGGTAATATTCTGAGGTTCCAGGTGGAAGTGAATGTTGGAGGGACACTATTTAGCCCACTACACATCACTACACATGTATAATGTCTTTTAATCTTTGCCAAAACTATATGAAGTAAATGGTATTACAATACCATTTTATACACAAAGAAATTGAAGTATAGAGAACTTCAATGGTTGCACAAGGTAACATACCAGGAATGGCAGGAATTCTGAAGTTAGAGCATTTTATGAGATTACCTGTGATCTACTACTCTTAAGACTTTAAAAAACAAACAAACACTTGTTTAAATTGTGAAATATATCATTCACTTAAAAAAGCATGTGTAAAATAAATGTACAGATTTAAGAATGTTGGTTAAATGAATACTTATAAATCTATCACTCAGCTTAAGGAGTAGAACCTTATTGGTACTGTAGAAGCACAATCCTGTTTTATTCCCTTCACCCACAGGTGCAAATCTGAGATCACGCTCTCATAAACTTGCTGCATGCTAACTTCCATCTCAGAATCAGCTTTCCCGGATCCCAGCTTGTGAGTATTGCTACCAGAAATGGCCTAAGAAAGTACACTTTAAAGTGGGATTTGGGTGATCAATATCTGACCAGCTGGGGCAATACAACAATAAAGATGCCATCATGTTGGTAGGTGAATTACAAAGAGCCCATGGCATGCTGAGGTGGTGATAGTGGGCCTGTGGGGGGGGGCAGAAAAACCCAGGATCTGTTTTAGGGTCTGCAGGATTGCTAAATAATTGGATGGTTTGGGGTGAGGAAAAGATAATCTATTAGGATATTTATTAATGCTGGGCTAGTATGTGGTAACAACCCTCCAAGCTCAGTGACTTAATACAACAGTTGTTATTTCTAGCTCATAGTGTATTTCAAAATATTGGTTGGTGAGTTGTAGGGGGAGGGGCACTCTGCTCCACACACTCATTCAGGGTCCCAGGTAGGTGAAGCCTCCTACATCTTGTGGCTGTTCTCCATTCAGAACAGTGTCTCTGTGACCTCTGAGGCAGGGCAAGAGATGCAGAAACATTAAGTGCTGTTTCCATTCATATCACATGGTCCCTACTTGATGGCAAAGGACGCTATAAAAAAAAAAAAAGCTTCCTGTGTGCCTCAGAATTGAAAAATGACATAGGATTTGCTGAAACATAAGACATTGTCTCTGTTACAGAAATGAATCTTAGATTTTTGGCTTGAGCAATTAAACAGATGATAATGCTATTTACTGTGATAGGGAAGATGGAATTTTGTGGTGTGCTGGTGGTGGTGGTGGTGGTCGTGTGTGTGTGTTGAGGGAAACAGTAAGTTAACTCTGTGACGTCTAATAGTTGTGGACTAATAGAGTTGTAGACTGTTGGGCATGCTGGAAAAGCTGGCTAGGGAGTGAGTTCATCCCACATCGCCCATCCCTGCTGGGCCTGTGCTTCAAAGCTGATGCAATCAGAAAGGCCTTTTGACTGTTTTCTTGCTAATAAGTGAGAGTCTTTCACCCACTTTCACTAGAACTCAGTGTTGTGCAGCATTTCCTGGGCATGTTACAACAGGAATTATCAACCCGTGGGACCCAGAGGGCTCCAGGGCTGCCTTTCTCAACATCCACAGGAGTTGGTTGTTGTTTATTTCACATATTAGGCTTCAAGATAAAATTCGTTGAGTAAATGCTTTGATTAAAAGTTCTGAAAAATCACTATTTTGGAGTTTACCAATTTCTTCTTTGGTCACTTTATCAGTTTTTTATAAGTCAATCACTAACTTTGTTTTTTGTTTAAGCACCTCTTTTATGCTAGGTCAGTGTTTCTCCAGGTTTGGTCCTGAATCCCTCCCATCCCCCCCC
>NW_017731571.1:2397995-2401120 GCF_001890085.2 Hipposideros armiger | reverse complement strand
CACACACACACACACACACACACACCTGCAGTGTTTACTTAAAATGCGGACCTCTGGACCCTTTACAGCGTCCACTGAATCAGCATCTCTGAGAAAGGTGTTCAGAACTCTGCATTTTTAAATAAAACCTGGTGAGTTTGATGAAAAATATGAAGGGAAGATCATAAATGCATGATATGATTGTATAGCCTTGCTTAGAGGCAAAAAGATGGGAAAATGGTCATTTGAGTTTCCTTCCAGCTCTGTGAATATAGAAACACAGTCTGATGTCTGTCTGGGGAAAGGAATATTCTTTGAGATGTTGAATGAGGAAGAAAGGGAAGCACAGCACCAAGCCTCATAGTGGGTTATTCCATTAGTGGTTTTCACCTAAGGGCAGGGACTCAGCAGTGGGGATGCAGGGTGAGGGCCTCTTCAGAGCTTTTACTATTCATCTCCTCCATATCAATTCTGATTCCCACACTTATCCTCCTATATGTTAGGGGGGTGGCACAATGGGCAGGGGGGGACGTAGGTAGGAAGGTTGTTAAAAATTAGTATAGGGCCTTTTCCAAAGGCACAAGGTTCCCTTTTCCTGGCTGGAAATTACTGGTCTCACCATCTCATTTTATTAATTGGATCTTCTTTTGAATCAGAAAATTACCTATTATTATTATTTATATAAGTACAATACAATGTAAGTACAATACAATACTTATCACTTCTAACATTATTATTTTAAATCCTATGAAAAGGCAAACATTAACCATTACCTCAGACACATGATTTCAGTAGTAACTAGAGAACATTTGTGGGGTTTTTTTTACCTTTTTATTTTTAGGTATCATTAACAGAGGACATTATACTCGCTTCAAGTGTACAACATAATGATTTGATATTTGTATATGTTGAGAAATGATCACCACAGTAAATCTAGTTAACTAGGCTTTTTGAAATGCAAAATTGAACGTTTTCTTCTGCCGAAGTGGTTTTTGAAGACAGCGTGGGTACAAGCTTCTCCAGCCGGATCCGAGCCGGATGATCACATACTGCCCTGAACCATGTGCCTCCAACCATGAAAGTGGGCGATTGCCGACCCACAAAGAGAAAACTGAGTCATTCCAGTCTAATGCTCCATGTGCTGCTGTCTCAGATCTGTTCAGATGTAAATGTGCTTTTCCACTCTCCCACTGCGCACAGGCCCCCAGGAAGTACAGGGGACCCTCTGGGACTAGTGACGCTTCTTCTCTGAGAGTCAGAATAAAAAAGAAGGCCACAGAGAGACCGAGCCTCAGGAACCACCACCACCAATTATTTATGTGGCCTGGCGCTGAGCCAGGGCCGTGTGTGGGGCTGAACTCTCTGGATCAGTTTCACCTGACGTGAGAAACTGTAGAACCAGGAGTAATAAATGGATGCTGGAACCTACTGCAAAAACTAGAAAAACTAGAAGGACTTTAGAGGGCAATAGGAAAACAGGCCCTTTTGGGTACCATGGCTTATATTCCTTTCCCTGTTTGCAACTGTTTTCTTTCAGCCTTGGGATGTGCATAAGGTTTGTATGTTCTATAGAAAAGAGTAGCGTGGAAATTCTGAGTATGATCTAAAAATGTCCAGTATCACAATTTCTAAAAAAGTGAATGCCAGTTTTTTAAAATGGTAAATATTGTACAAGCCCATTTAAAAACTTTAAGTAAAGGATATAAAAGATGTAAAATAAAAGTTTTATTTATTTGATGCCTTCCCACTACTTAAAGATAAACAGTGTTAATGATTTCTTATGTATCTTTCAGAGTTTTCTATGCATACACAACATTGAAAGTACATATTTTAATATTTGTATATACTATTATGATACTTGCTTTTTAATGACTATGTATTATATATTGAATAATATACCTTGGCATATTTTATTTGAACACACGCAGATTTATTTTATTCTTAATAGCTACATAGTGATCTTTTATTTATTTATTATTATTATTTTTTTTTTGTTAAAGATTTTTTATTGGGGAATTGGGGGATGGGAACAGAGCTGGGGAATTGGGGGAAGTGGAACAGACAAGTTGCTGTCCTTTTGTTCTTCAGTCTAGTTGTGGAGGACGTTGCTTCACTGGCCCAAGTTGGCACCATTAGTGCGCTCTTCCCGGGCGAGGCAGATCAGTCACCGACTTCTGGACGGCCACTCACGGAGGCTGCTGGCCGCTCATGCTGGCTGCTGGCTACACACGGTAGCCCATGGCAACACACTGCAGCAGGGGCTGCAGCCTACGCTGTCCCTGGTGACTCTCAGCAGCCCAGCTCCAGGTTGAGCTGTTGTTCAGCATCTTAGCTGTGGAGGGCAGTGTCACTGGCTCTCATATGTGGGAACCAAACCGGGCCCTCTGGAGTCCCAAGCCAGCTCTTAACCACCGCGCCACTCTGCCGGCCCCATAATAGTCCTTTTATAGATGTACTTTAGTTTGTTTATCAATCCCTTATTGATGGACAATTAAGATATATATATATATATATATATATATATATATATATATATATATATATATAAATTTTTAAAATTACAATATTGCAGTGAATACTGTATATTCATACATAATTGTACACTTGTATAACTATATCTGTAAGATAAATTCCAAGAAGTGAAGTTGCCATGTCAAAGGGTATATATTTAAAACTCTTTTCACAGATATTATCATGCCCACCATAGAGGTCTTTATATTTGATTAAAAATCTATAAAAGGAACTATTTCCCTACACCCTCACCTACCCTGGGTTTTATTCAGCTTTCAAGTCTTGGCCAATTTGATATGGAAAACGCAAACAAACAAACAAAAAAAGGTGTCTTTTTTGTTTCAATTTGCATTTCTTTGTAAGTGTCTCCATTTCAGTGTTTTAGCAAAAAGAATGCAAAATGTGCTGTTCAGTGATGCAACAACTTCCAAAAGAGTGATTGCTATTCAATGCCGGGAGCCGCTGCGCCTCAGTATCTGACATGGCCAAACACACTGCAATTGTGACAAATTCTGAAGCTGTGACTGAGAAACAGATACTGCTTTATATCTTAAAGAATTTAAATTCCCCTTTGGCTGTCCCCCAGTAGGACGAAGATCTTACACCCCTTCTAATAGATATATCACAATAATTAT
>NW_017731571.1:2335188-2397795 GCF_001890085.2 Hipposideros armiger | reverse complement strand
TCAGGCCTTGGTCGCAGTCATTGTAGGTGGAGGGATTTGGGCGTAGTTGGGATAAGTTAGTCTTTAGCATAGAAAAGGTATAGCTGTACCCTGGAGCATAAGAATTACGAGGAAGTAAAACCCTGATACTAATGGAACAATGGTTAAACTGCCCGCTATAAAAAGGGGCATGCTGTAAAATAAAGTGAGACACTTCTTGATAAAGCGCTCCTGTGTCTCCGCGTGGTTTTTCCTCGCCCACTCCGCTTCCACTTGAAGGGACCACTGGACCTGCGGGAGCTGGTCTCCCGCAATTCAACAATATTTTGTGTCCCTTGACCTCATTATTTCCACTATCCAGACATTTTCATGAAGCAGGTAGCTTTTGAGAAAATACAACAAAGGTAAGGTAAGAGATGGTGTGTTGATGAAGAAACGCTGATGCCCACGTCCAGACATAGCTCTAACCTTGCTGCACTCTCATCCTGTCAACAGGGCACCGATGCAGGGATGTTGTCGGCACTGGCAGCACAATGGTCCCAACTCTGAGATGGCCCTGGTGCCTAGCAGATCCAGGCTCACCTGATGCACACACTCCTAAAGCGGCCCTTTGTTTTCACTTTTGGGGGCTGGGAGGGGGAGCAGCTGTTCAGAGTTTCATCAATAAAGCACGGATTAACACAGCATCTGCCCCTGTCTTGATCCTATTGGGTATCACAGCAGGTATAGAATGAGCAGATCTAGGGGAGGGGAATAAGGGGGGAGGAATGTGAGTCCGTCATTCTGCACACAGATTTCCAGCTGCTCGCCACATCTCTCCGTCGTCTTTGGAGGCCACATTTGCTTCCTTTGATGTGACAGGGACTGCCACAGAACTGACTTGCTCACCCACATGCCTCCATCTGGTGACCCATCAGGTCAGGGCCCCAAACAATAGGCATGTTTGAGGTCCTGATGAGATGCTGGCTCAAGAGCAGCTCAGAGGCAGCGTCTTCCTTCCCTGATGCTTTCTCTTGGGCCACATGGGGTGGTTAAAGCTCAGGCTCAAGAATCTCGTATGCCTGTGTTTGAATCTCCGCTCCTCCAATTGATTGCTGTATGACCTACAGAAAGCCACTTAACCTCTCTGTGCCTCACATTTACAGATGATAATCATAGCTAACTCACAGACTATGAGGCTTCACATAGGATAATTACATACAAAGTGAGCGCTTGGCTTAAAGCACCTGTTCAATAAATGTTGGCTGGTGTTAATGCAACTGGCCTGTGAGACTCGAACTATCCTAATATGGAAAACCTACATTCCTTTTTCAGATCTGAGTTATAGTGAACTAGTAACTGTAGGATTAATTGGAAATCATCTCTTTTTTTTTTTCACCTTTCTTGAGCTACGTTATCTGGTTGATTGACTCACTCACTTTTCCTGTAATGACTCAATCTTATTGCAGCAGGACTCATGAGGGAAGGTCCTTGGGCTCTGTTCCGTAGTGTCATAGAGTTCTACACACTGCACACAGCTGCAGTTTCTCCAAATGTGGTTGTGGACTGAGGACAGCTACACTCATGAAGAAGTTTGGAGTAAGTGGTGTCCAGATGTGGGTTCTGGGTCGGGGGAGAATGCCGGGCTCACTGGGCAGGATGACGTTGAAAGGGATTAAGAGCTAGAGAGAACTTTCTCCAGGATCTAATAGTCCCCTTTGCTTCCAAGCCCCAGACATTCATTGTGTTCATGTAAGAAGGGGGAGGGAGCAAAAATCAATGGTGCTCTCCAGTGGTTCGTGCTGTGGTCCTCATCACAACATAGTTTATTTCTAATGGGATGCCTCCCATCTGGTGTAGAGTTAATCTGCTCTCAGAGGCAGTGAGTGACAAAGAGATAACTATGATGTGTGTGCTGGTTAAATAAGAAATCATGAATTCAAAAGAGTTATGTAATCTGGGAATGTGACTGAGGGAGGCTGTTCTACAGAAAGAACAGGTTCAATGCCCCTGAAGGTTAAGAAGCGATTATGCCTCAGACCTAACTTACAGTCTAGAGGAAACATAGGGGACAGTGAAGTTAAATCGCACCAAGATGCGCACACTAAATATTTTCTGAAGCTGAAACATTTGGCAAGAAAACTGGCCTGAATTCTTCAACTAGGAAAAAATGGGAGACCGTCCTAGATGCAAGTGACTAAAGAGACATAAAACCCCAAAGCAAGGTGCAAACCTCGGTTAGATCCTTGTTCAATAAAGAACAATCTTAAAACACATTTGGGGACAATTTGAGACATTGAAGTATGGGCTGAATCTTACGTGATGCTATGCAATTATTGTTACGTTTTCTGGGCATGCTACTGCCTTTGTGATTACCAGGAGAATGTTCTTCCTCTCAGGGATGTCTGCTAAAGTTACCAGGAGTAAAGCATTATGATTTACGCAGTTAACTTTCCAAGAATGAGAGAGTGTGAGGACAGAGAGAGTAAATGTGGCAAATACGTTCATTGTTGAATCTAGGTAAGGGTTGTTCTAGATGGATCTAGGATCTAGATCCTTGATGGATCTAGGAACTCGCACATGTTTTTGGTGGTTTTTGTGTGATAAGCATGAGCAAGCCTCTTCTTGTGGGAAGGATGGAGGCCTTCTTGATATCATGTCTGTTCTTGAAAACTGTTTTGCTGTGGGCAGCCCATCCCCTGAGGCTGGACCAGGAGGACACCTTCCTGAATTGGCAGCATCTCCAGGTCCTGGGGCTCTGCAGATGGAATGTTATTCCAGACTCAATTCCCTTGATAAAACTCTCCCTTCCTTCTGTCCTCACTTGGTGTAAAATATGAGATTAGCTTCTCTTCTCCTTTCGACATCCCCACGTAGAAACTATTGGGTTGTCCGAAAAGTCATGATGCATTTTTACAACGAAAAACATAGAAAAAAATACATCATGACTTTTCCGACCACCCAATAGGATGTGTGAGAGTTAAACGCCAGGTTTTCTTTAGTTCCAGTACGGAACCTTTCATCATTGCCCAGGCTGGCCTAAGGTCTGCTGACGTTTATGTTCATTGCTCAAAGTGCAAAGTTCTTCTCAATTTTTAAGAAGTAGATTGAATATTTTGTTGCTCTTTTTTCTTATTCTTGGACTCCAGAAACCAGAATAATATAATACAAGGAAAGAAGTCTCTAATAGCAGCTATTCAAGCACAGGCACAGACAGCAGTAGAAAATAATGCCTGAGGCATCATTTGCAGAAGAAAGTCAGAACTGTGATGCCCAGACATGAATGTCCATTAAAATAGTCATTTAAAAAAGGAAAGATAGCATAGAATGGATAACTCAATTTTTATTAGAGCAAAAAATAAAACCTACCCTCTGCTATTACCATAATCTCATGAAATAAAAAACATTTAATTCCAAACAAGTAATAAGGGCATAATTGGTGAATAAAGATGACTGGGCCAGAAGACAGACAGGGCCCTGGTCGGCAGGATGACCAGGTGGGTGAGGGGATTAAGGTGTTAGCACCCTCCATTAGAATGCTGTCAAAAAAGCAGAGCAAAAACTCATCTAAAGGATTAAAAGAGGAGATGCTTATTGTCAAAATCTGTCCCTTGACCTGCTTTTCTGATATCTTATGTTGCTGAGACTTAGTAGTGAAGTGTTAATGAGTTATTCTGCATTAGAAAACAATTATGCCACGTATTTCAGGATGCCAATAACAACCCCATGTGTATATAAATCTCTTTATATTTTTTTAAATGCTATTTAATTCATTATTCACAACAGCAATATGAGGCTCTCACAGTAAATTTGATCATTCCATTTACATCTCACTTGAAACTGCAGCTCCCAGATTGATGTTTGTTGAATCAGCAAACAACCAAACATGTCCACAGTCGACTAACTGTCTATTGGTCTGGATCTGAATCCTAGGTCATGCTTGACCAAATCAGAATCACTGCTAACTTTCTGAAAGTGTCTAAAGTGCCTTAAGAACCTTCCAACCATACTTCAACCCAAATCAACAGAATCCAAATGAAAAAGTTCAGAAGAAAACAGTGGGCATGATGAAAGTTATTTCTGGAGACAAAACACAGAATTCATGACTAAAACAGACATGAGAAAAACCATGCAATGGGATTGGATCATCCCAGCCTTTGAGTCCTCTAGGAAGTAGAGCCCGAGGCAGGATTAAGGTATTGACACTGTGAGAGGTGCAAGCCAGGACAGAAGGGAAGTGAGACAGAAGGACGCAGGGCAGTGATGTGGTACACTGCACAAGCTGGAGACACAGTAGTGGCTCAGGAGCATGTTCACAGGGCATTTGGGACTTCTCTGAAAGGGTCTGCAGAGGAACCACACCTCAGAGTGATCCACAGAGACGGATCTCATCCACTGGGAATTTACACCCTGTACTTTCCATGTGTCAGATTCCAGAAGCCAGCTTCTAGGCCCTGTGATGTGGTGTTTTGTCCAAGTCTGAACCCCAAGTAGAGGGTCTTGGGGTTCTGCAGAGAGAAAGAGGGGCAGGGAGAGGCAGAAGAAGAGGAAGTGAGAGACAAAGATATGAGCTAATCTCAAGAGTTTTCATCCTGCGCAACTATTATTATTTCCTGGTAAGTACAAAGCCACTTTGTGATGCTCAGACTGTTTTTGTCCTATTGGTTGGTGCAGTGCCAGTTAAGACATCCGGCAACATGATGATAATTTTCAGTGCTCAGAGATACTTACTGAAAGAATCAGTCAGTAGGAAATCATGGAAATGTTTAAACAGATGCAGTTAAATTTTAGTAAGAGCCATGAGTGACCACTTAAGTCAAAAATTTTGCCCAAGATTGAGAATACTAAGAATTGCTTAGGTCCACAAGTCCATAAGAACTAGACAGTTTTAGATTTATGCTTAAATATTAATTATCCAAGACATTCACATTTTCTTAGTTTGGGTTCCTCCAGATGCTGACCAGAAATACGAGGATTCATGTACAAGTAATTTAGTTAGGAGGCAAAAAAGACCAATGAAAGAGGAAGAAGTGAGAGAAAGAGGGAAATTTTGTGTTATCAAGCAGGTCATCACTGTGGGTAACTGGATATAATACCGCTGGGGACTCTGGGAGCCAGTGGAAGACCCTCCTCAGAGTAATTGCATGCAATGGACAGGGAGCTGGGATGTTTATATACTATCTCCTATCAGTGGTTGGCTGAGAGCTGCTCCCAGGGGATGTGATGTCTCAGAACTTCCAGCCTGATTTGTGAGAGGACAGAAGGGTTTCCACTTGTTAGAGAAGCCCTCAGGCAAAGACATGCAGATACTGACAACTGGAAGTCAGGCCTGTACGCTACAAGGAGGGTATGGGTAGGGGACCCACAAAATGGTCTAGGTGTGACTTGTGCTACCTGTGTCACCTCTCAGGATGAGATGACTCAGCAGACACCTTCAGATATTATGGTAGTTTCAAATTTTTGTAAATGTTTAGTATTGATTACACAATAGCTCTTTTTTTGTGAAGTAGATGCTTTGTTTTAAATCACTTTGGATGCACTGTAACGCATCCCATCAAGTGAAATGCTTTCTTCTTTGCAAAATTAAACTTAAAAAAATAGATTCCTGTGTAGGTAGCTAAAATCAGAATGCTTTGATGCTGGAAAATTTGTGATTTTTTTTTTCTGTAACAGGAATATTTCTACAAAAAACAACTTAACTACTTTAAGAAGTTAACTAAAATTGCCAGTTACCTGAATTGTGGAGGTAGGAGATTATTCAATCAAAATGGTTACATTTAAGTAGGAAGGGAAGCAGACTTAGCAGACACATCAAACATGGTCACACTAGCAGAGGACTCTCAAATTTTTAGTCCCAGCACACATTACCCCCTATTCAAGGCATCCTGGCCAAGGACAGGTGGAAAACTCTTGGTCACCCTACATTATCATAGGACGGTCGAACAGGCTTTGATAAAGGATTAATGACCTAATTTATGTTCATTTATTTTATTGCAAATGCGATAAATAGTCATATTTTTCTCAGATCAAACACTGAAAGAATTCAACAACCAAAGCAGTGTCTTTGATATGAAAGGTAGCACTAAGAAGAGTGAGCATGATGGTAGAGTTTGTGTTGCTTTGTGTATAAAGAGCTCTGGAGAGTGTGCTCAAAGCAGGCTTGAGTGAAACCTTTCCATCACAATGGCCTCCAGTGAGCGCCCCTCATGTTTCTCTCTGTTCTTAATGTTTTACTCTGTGGGATCCCATTTCGAATCCATCTTCCCCAAGTCAGGGCTTTTCCTGACTGATTGCTCATTGGTTGCTGTCACCTGAAACTAGCCTGTGACAAGTTTCACACCATTCTCTCTTCTTGCCTCATTTCTGATTTTACGTTTCATTCGTCAGTGTTCTCTGCTGGTTTGGGTCTCTATCCTATCGCTCCTGTTCTATTCATAAGCACTTCCTCTTTAGTTCTTCAGAGTCTTGTGCAGTGTTTAATCATGTGTGCATTTTTTAAACTTCTAAACCTTTAAGCAAACAAATGCTTGAAAAATGTGTAAAAGTCAACAATGACATAAAAAAAAGGTCACTAGAAATAAGTGCAAGTCTGATAAACACTTTATGAGCTGTAGAAAATTAAAAACAGGTGTTATATAAATTCTAAACTTCATTTTACACATACAAAGTAAACAAATGCTTTGCAACATAAGTACTTCCTCTAAAGAATCACGGACCACGCATCATCTCATCGGCTTGTAAATTAACAGCACGGTGATCCCTCAACACTGATGCTTGTTCCGTTGTTGGTGGGAGCGATCACATGAGCTCTTATCTGAGCCTCAGTATTTTTGTTTTTGCCTATTAAATGGGGATATTAATAATACATCATAAATTTGTTGTATAAAGAAGGTGATGCACATAAAACACAGCACTGTGCTCAATTAATTATTGGGCTCAATTTGCTATTATTATGTAAGATATTTTTCCTCCTCTTTAAAGTAAAATTTGAAGAGTTAAAAAAAATCAGCTTCTGACCACCACAGACCCTCTTCTCTCACTGCTTCTGAGAATGGCTGACGTTGTGACAGACATCTGGGTGATGCTGAAGGAAGCAGAACTCAGAGCTTTCCAGAGCCACCTGCTCATGGCCCACTCACTGCTCTTGCTATTGAGCTGTTTCTCTTCTCCCTTTTACCTCCATGGTCAAAACAAAGCTGAGGAAAGAGAAAAGAGCCCCTGACTGAGGAGGGAGTGTTTGGATGGATGCGAGAGTGGCCGTGGATCTCAGACAGCCCCCAGTCTCTGCAAGGATGGCCGATTGAGCTTTACCTTACAGCCCAAAGAAAAACATCTAAATAGGCAGAGAAAGAGTTTCATTTCAAAATCATGTTTATGCTTTATTTCATTTTAAATTTGACATTTCCTTTGTGGAGGTAAGTGTAGGTCACTCTGTTCTTGCTGCTTAGATAGTATAGTAGGTTCAACAGTGTCCCCCAAATTCATGTCCACCCGGAACTTCAGAACGAGACCTTATTTAAAATGGGATCTTTGCAGATGTAATCAGTTAAAGAGCTCCAGTTGAAATTATCTTGGATTTAAGGTGGTCCCCTTAACTGGTGTCCTTATAAGAAGAGGAAAGAACACAGCGAGACAGAGAGGGACAAAGGTCATATGAAGACAAAAGCAGAGACCAGAGCGATGTTGCCAGAAGCCAAGCGATGCCTGCGGCCACCAGAAGCTACAAGTGGCAGGGAAGGCTCTTCCCCTAGAGATTTCAGAGGGATCATGGCTGTATTGACACCTTGATTTTGGACTTGTAGCCTCCAGAGCAGTGAGAGAATACATTTTTGTTGTTTTAAGCCACCAAGTTTGGGGCACTTTGTTATGGCAGCCTTAGGAAGCTAATACAGACAAGAAAATACAACCCGTCCCCACTCTGTGGAAAGGAGAGAAACAATAAAAACTCCTCACCTCCTTCGCACCACCTCTGTCTCCCCTGCTACATGGCATTCAACACAATCTAACATATTACTTATTGTCCTTTTGCCTGTTTTTTGTTGTCTCTCCCTCCATTAGAATAAGCTTCATGAGGACAGGAATTTTCTGTCCTGCTATCTGCTGTATCTGGCATATAGTAGATGCTCAGTAAATACTCGTTGACTATATGAATAAATGAAAGAATGAAATAGGTGGGAGTCCTGGGGACTGCCAAATATAATTTGTCTCCTTATAAGGGACAAACTGAGAGGGAGACTAAGGGCATTCCAGGGAAAAGAAGTAATAAAGGTGACAATAGCAGAGGGTCTAAGAGAAAAGAGCTGCTTAAATAATGGGAGAGTTCAGGGTGAGGACCCTATTGGCTTCCTAGGAGGGAAGGAGGAATAGACACCTTGAAAGATGGATTGGTGCTTGAGTGTGAAAGACCTTGCATATTAGTAAAGAATTTGGATTTGTCCTGAAGCAGTGGAGAGCCCAAGGGTTTACTAAAAAAAAAAAAAAAATCAGAGGACCATACAAATTTCTAAAGGAATTGCTTTAGAAGCAGTGGCAGCAATTGATTCAAGAGGTGAGAGATAAGCAGCAGAAAGAAGTGAGAGACATCTTTGGCCTGAGGGAAAGTCATTCCATTCTGAAGTGTATGCACAGCCTTGGAGAGGGACTAGAAGAGGGTAGAGAGGGTAACAAGTTACAGGGAGCAACCCAGATGGCTCCCAGGAGTCTTGCATGGCGTTGAATAACTGTGCTGGAAAATAGAAGAAATCGAGCAAGTTTGAAGTGGCCAAGATAAGTTTGGGGAGCCCATGGAACATTTGAATGGACATGGAGATGCCTAGCATCAGTTGGATAGTTCTGGAACTCAGGAGAGAGGTGAAAGCTGTTATTAGAAGACATCAACAAAGGTGAAGGCAGGGATTAGGTTAGACCACTCTGGTTGGGCATATAAATGGAAAGGAAGGAAGCCCAAGGCCAGACCTCTTGGGAACAGGAAGCAAAGATATCTACTGTGTGAGCACCCTGTGCTCAATGCATGATAAACAAGCAAGGGCCATTTTTTGGTAGTCAGGGTTAATGTTTTTAATGACTGTTCTGTTTGTGTTTTCTAAAATTTGTGAATAATAAACTAACATTGCTAATGAGGACAGGGTAATAGACCCCAGAGTAAAAGAGAGATAATTATAACAAAGAGAAACATTAGACTCAATCATCCAAAATAAACAAAGAAAACAGGAGTGACAGGCACTAAATTGGACCCAGAAAACAAATGCGTTTCCCTGTTACTGGAAGAAAGTAAGAAAAAGAATCTAAAATGCTTGAAAATTTGCTTCATCCTGGGTTGATAGTACAGTTCAGCAATCCAGCCAGGGTATTGTAATGTATTGTAATGAGGGCTATTCAGTTCATTCCCGCCCAGTGTGGAAAAATTCATTCTTTCCTCTTTTTATAAACCTACTTGAGCTGTTTTGTGGTTCCACAATCATTTGTCAATTGTTAACAATTTCTGGTTAAAAGTTTCATCTAGACGAAGCAAGTGAGTTAGTCCTCTAGCTGTCTAATGCAGGCTTTGGAGAGTTGATTGACAAATTCTTCCAAGAGCAGGGCTGTAGAAAGGGAGGAGGAGGAAGTTTCTACCCACTTAGGCACCCTCTCACCTCTGTGCTGTGGCAAGGTTTGTTGCACTTCCTTCTTCCTGCTACCTACTTATCTTCCAACACTGAGTTCAAAAGTCACCCTTTCTGGGGAGCTGCCCGGATCACTACACAGCTCCCCACCCCACCACCAACTAAAAGCTCAGGGGCAATGTTAGGGCATCTTTTCTTAGACCTTATTCATCCTGTCTACATATGTCTATTCCTGGAATTTAATTCATTTCATAACCATATGTTTAGCTGCCTTTCTTGACCACGCATCGTGAATTCCTTGAGACAGGGAATCAATCTTTGTCATCTTTGAGGAACCTGCAACCAGCATGGTGTCCCAGAGCTCAAAACCAGTGATGCTGACCAACCTGCCCACTGCCTCGCAGTGGCACAGGGACCTTGCCCCGTAAAAGTTAGCTGGCCTTGACCTCTGCCCTTGGCCTGACCCAACTCTCTGTGTCTACGTATCTTCCTTGTCCACCTTTTGCACCTCTCCTGAATGTGAGGACAAGAAAAAGGAAAGGAAGAAACTCAAAAACCTTTCCCATGCAGAGGAAGCAAGAGATCCAGGAGGAAATGACAGGCAGCCGTGAACTCATAGCAGAGAACCCATCACACAGAAAAAAGAGTGAGAGGCAATTGGAACCTGCTTGGGGTGGACACACAACTCCGCCTTCTGCCACACAAGACGCTGTTGATATTCCCTTCACTTAGAGAGCTGCTGACAGGGGCAGTGAGAATGGGTTCCTCTCTGGGTTTCCTGCCCAGATATGTTTACAGGTCTTACAGCTAAATTTGACTAATGAGAGACATGCTTCCTCACAGTTATTCAATCAGAGCACCAGTGTGGAGATAACCTCTTCTATAGCAAGACGCTGTTTCCAAAAGGGGATTCTTAGCCACTGTTGACCCTATTGGAATGGAACATGGATTTTACTCTTTTCATTTTTAATTACGAAAAATTTCAAACACAAAAGCAGAGAATACACAGTAGCAGGTCCTCAAACCCAGCATCCTCCTTCAACAATTATCAACGTTTTGCCAATCCTGTTTCTTTTGTCCTCTGCTTCCCTTCTTTTTCTATTTCATTAATTAGTGTATTCTAAAGCAAATCCCAGAAAACATTATTTTCACAATGCCATTATTACACGCAAAAAAACATAAATAATTCCTTTACATCATTTAATAAACAGTCAATTATAGAATAAGTATCCTTACTCATTTTTTTTTAATCCACAAGAAAACTGAGAATCAAAAACAAAAATGGTGAGCCCAAGGTCACGTGGCTGTAAGAACGGGCACTGCACCAGAGCCAGGCTCCTCTGACCACGCAGTGCAATGTGCGTCTCACCAGTAGCTCCCAGGCTGGAGAAACGGAAGAAGTGGGGAGCAATTTTGCAGCCTCAAAGGCAAAATCCAGCTGGTGTGTTCCTCTGTAGGTAAGCTATTACAGCTGCAACCCTTTGTTTTTTGTCAGACTCGTTTAAATCTTTTCCCAGAATCAACCCAAATAGTGTATTGTAGACAGAACGCACCCCGCTGATGCTCAGCCTTTCTGCAGCCATCCTGCATGCTGGGCGCTCTGAGGCTCCCACTGCTTGTTAGGGAGGGAATAACTCCATGTGGTGTTCTCTGGATCTCAGGGGTTCTCATCTGTTCAATGGTGTGGGGCCACCTCCTGAACCCTGTCATTTCCTGAAGCCCCGTGAGTGCTGCCAAGAGAAAGGAAAAGCCTAGAAGAGTGAGAGGAAAATCCACTGCTACCAAATCTCGCCCTGAAGAGGAGGAGAGTCGTGGCAGCCAACTTGGAGCCCTCCCAGGTAACACTTCCAGGGATCACCAGGTTCTTTCTCCTGGTCAGTGTCCTCATCTCTGTGTGTATATCCCATTCCTTATGTACTTGCTCTGGTTCTTTTTGAACACGACAGGTATTGGCATGCTTCTCCCAGACAGCTGATGCTCATTAATATAGGCATAAAATGGAGTGAGCGATACATCATGCTACCCTAGAGAATGAGAGAGGACCCAGGAGAAGGACAGAAGGAAAGAAGGCACAGGATGGAGTGGAGAGTGGGACAGAGAAGGCCGTGACTGGGAAGTCCTCAGCAATGAAGAGTGCTTATTTTAGTCATCCTGAGTCATCAGCTTGACAGGCTTCCCAGCTGCAAGGCTGTGTCACTCCTGATGTTGACATGTGGCTGGTAGGCAGGAAACTTCAGAACACAGAAAGAGTGGCTTTTAAATAACAACAACAACCAACAGAGACAAGCTAACTAGGTCATGGGGCCAAGATTCCATCCTCAGCATGTTCCAGAACCAGAGGACATTTCAGAGTGGGGGGGGGGGGAAGCCTAACTATTTTAGGTTGTCAGCCAAAGGGAGTTCGTTTGGTGTTGAGTAGCGTGATTTTCCTTTTTCCCTAGGACAAAGTGCAAATCACTTTGAATGTTTAACATTTTAGAAGGTTTAGTATTCATGCTATTATGCTTTATAACAGACACACACATACTCAGATATATTCTTTTGTATGTATCATATATTCTGTCAGAACATTGTTTGTTTTAGAGAGGTTGGGTAGCCATACTTTTCTGTACTCCTCCCACAATGTACAATTAAAAATCCTGGATGTTACATATAAAACACATACAAGAAGGACCTGAGAGGTGGCGAGAAGGCAGACAGGCTGGGTACCTTAGGACCCAAGCAACAACACAGCAATAAGTTCTCTAGGTTTTCTGCTGCTTCATAGATTCTAGACATAGAGCTGAAGAACTTGGCAATCTGAAAATGGCAGTGGGTACAAACAAAAAAAGCCCCCCAGCAGTCTGCTATCTTTAGCTAAGGGACCAAGAAAGGGACAGCCTTGTGAGACAGCAAAATTTTAGATAACACTCCAGCCAAACACCACAGAAAAGACTGTGGCCCCACTTCTACCCATGTCAGCAAAAGCTCTGTGAGGAAACTGACTTTCTACCCCTCACTCCCTACCCAGCATCATGAGGTAGCCCTCCCCTGCCCTGCTGAGATGGTGTCAGAGGAGACCTAATAGAAAGTTAAGACTGTTACTACAGCTCAGAGGTAAGTAAGCCACCCCTCCGTGGTGCCTGTGGAGGCCACATGGGGAGACATAATGAGGGACTCTTACACCTTCCAGCCAGGGAGGTATCGATGGAGGCCTAGTGAAGAACCAGAATGCTTACACTGACCCAGGAGTAGTGAGAAGCACCCTCCTTCTCAGGTGTCAACAGAGGCCAAGTGGGGAACCTGAACTTCTGCTCTCATCTGGCAATAATGAAGAAGCATTCACCCCTTCCCGTGCCAGAAGGGTGTCAGAGAAATTCAGCTAACACAGAAGGATTAAATAAGATTCAGAGACTCAGAACATAATAACTCCCTCTTCCCCCAATCCAGGTTTCAATAGAAAAATCACTTGTCATACCAAGACTTAGGAACACAGCAAGCTAAATGAAAAAAGATAATCAATAGATACCAACACCAAGTTGACAGAGATGTTAAAGCAGTCATTACAAAAATGCTTCAATATGGAATTGCAAACACACTTGAGGCAAATGAAAAAAAATAGAAAGTCTAACAAAGAAATAAAAAAATCTCAGCAAAGAAATTGAAGATATAAAGGAAAACCAAATGTAAAATTTAGAACTGAAAAATGTAATAATCAAAACAGAAGAATTCAATGAATGGGCTCAAGAGCAGAATGGAGGGGAAATAACAAAGAATCAGTGAACTGGAAGCTAGAACAATAGAAACTATGCAATCTGAACAACAGAGAGAAAATAGAAAAAATGAAGAGAACCTAAAGGATCTATAAGATAACAAAAGATCTAGCATTTACATCATTGGAGCCCTGCAAGTAGAGGAGAAAGAAGGAAGAGGTGAAAATATACTTGAAGTGTGGTTCAATATTAAAAAATCAATCAGTGTAATCTACCATGTTAACAGGCAAATAATAAAAATTACATCATCATATCAATTGATACAGAAAACGTATTTGGCAAAATTCGCACCTATTCATGAGATCAGAAAAATAGGAAGAGAGGAGAACTTTCTCAACTTGATAGAACATATAAAAAACCTACAGATATCATTATATTAATGTTGAAAGACTGAATATTTTCACCCTCAGGCTGAGAACAAGGCAAGAATGTTCACTTTTATTGAATATATTGCTGGAAGTTCTAGCTAGCGAAATAAGCTAAGAAAAGAAAATATAAGTTATACAAATCAAAAGAAAAAACACTGCCCTTATTTCAGATAACATGATTGTCTACATAGAAAATCCCAAAGAATCTATGCGAAAACTTCTAAAACTGATACATGAGCTGAGCAAGACTGCAAGATACAAGATAAACATAAAAATAAATTATATTTCAATATATTAGCAATGAATATATGAACACTGACATTAAAACTGTAATATCATTTACAAATGCTCAAAAATGAAATAATTAGGTGTAAATTTAACAAAACATGCACAAAATGAATATGCTGAAAACCACAACATGCTGATGAAAAAATCAGAGATCCATTAAATGGAGAAACAGACTACGCTGATGAGTTAGGGAATTTAACACAATAAGCATATCAGTTCTCCCTAAATGAATGTACTGGTTTAACACAATTCCTATCAAAATCTTAGCAACGATTTGTGTAGATATAGACAAGATTATTCTAAAATTTATATCAAAAGGCAAAGAAAATAGCAGAGTTAAAATAGTTTCACAAAAGAAGAATAAAGCGGGAAAAGTTAGTCGATCTGGTTGCAAGACTGTCTATATAGGGACAGTATTTAAGACTGTGTGGTATTGGCAGAGTGAGAAACACACAGATCATTTGAATACATTAGAGGACCCAGAAGCAGGCTCACACAACTATGTCCAACTGATGCTTCACAAAGGTGCAAAAGCACTACGATTTCAGACATTCTCTTGAAGTTCTTCAAGTCCAATTCCTGACTCCTGGGAGGAAGTTGTGAGTGAAGAACAGGATGTATCAAACACAATAAGCTATCAAATATACTATCAAAGAAAGTACCACATTTTGTACCACAAGTCCAGGTGAAAACTAAATGGCAAAGCAACAAAGAGGTTTTCCAATGATTCCATCACCCTACAAAACCTTCTCTATTATTGATCCCAAGAGATTTTACAATTCACCACTTCTAGGAGTTTCTTGGTGAAATGCCACTCATGTCCTTATTCCAGGGTCCTCCCCAATGGGTCTCTGCTGTTAAAAGAGTTGGTTTTCTCTTTTTCTACCAAATCTGGAGCTTATGTCTCCAAAGTCTTGGCTGAGTTAAAATTTTGACTTTTTGTTAAATATAAAAACAATGTGTCTTTATAGTGTCCCCCCTTAAAATACTTACTGATTCCAAAGGAGAAAAAAAGCCTGACAGCAATTGCCTTCATCAAGTGATCAAAGTGTGGGGCCTCATAATGGGAAAAATGGAAATCATGGACCACAGACAGGACATAATGAGAAGAACACAGCATCACTTCTGTGCTATTTTTGCCAAATATACAGAACTGAATTTCATCATGAGGGACCATCACACAAACCCAGACTGAGGGACATTCTGTAAAATACTTGGCCCGTCATCTTCAAAGATGTCAAGGTCACGAAAGCCAAGGAAAGGCTGTGGAATGTTCCAGATTGAAGGAGACTAAAGAGCTACGATAACAAAAAACAGTGTGTGATTCTGAACGGAATCCTTTTGCTATAAAACACATTGGGATAATGGGTAACATTTTAATGGGTTTGAGGATTTGGTGGTAGAAACACATCGCTGCTGATTTCCTGATTTGGATGGTCATGTAGTGGCCTTGGAGGAGAATGTATTTGTCCTTATTCGGAGGAAGAGGACATCAGGTTAGAAATTTACTCTCAAGTGGTCTAAGGGAGAAAAAGTTATTTAAATTGTGCTTGTAACTTTTCTGTAAGTTAGTGATTGTTTCAACGTCTAAAATATGTATTTAAAACTATGCCTTACATATTAGAGAGCTAGAAAAAAAAAAAATATATATATATATATATATATTGTAGTTTTTGCTGGGCCCAGTTAAGCTGGAAAAACATCTTTGTGATTAATGGATCTTTCTCAGAGGTGGCACGAGGCTGCTCTAGCTTAATGCACTGCCTTCAAAGAATGGGCTCAGCCTTGAAATTGAGCAGACGAATGTGAAATCAATTCACGCCTGTTGGAATTATCAACCTGGGCTGAAAAAAACCTCATGTAGGTTGTGTTAGTTATTTCAAACCAGGGCCTGGTTCAGGAACCACACAGTATGTGGCGTCCCCACTCTCACCCTGGACTGTTAGAAGCTGCTCACTAAACAACATCCTTATTGTTTACCACAGTCCTCCAGTGAGAGAGAGAGGGAGGGAGAGAGAGACTCGTGTTCCTTTGAAATTGTCCTTCATAACAAAGCACTATCTTTTCCTAATAAGGCCGTCCACACTCTCAGATCGAATTAGCCACATAATGCAATTCAAGTTCTCAGTGCCTGGAATGCCAGACATCAAGACAAACATCTATTTATATGTTTAGTGATAGTAATGTTTATCTATTATTTAATCATCTCCCTTAGATTTTACAAAAGATGCTGTGCTCTCTCGGTAAGGACCCTTGCTTGCATCATTCCCAGCCAAACATGGGAAACTTGAAAGTTACCAGCAATGCAGTCTGAACAGGCTTGGTTTCCAACTTTGCCAATTTCTTACAATTTTAAAGCTGAATATAATACACAGTCAATGAGTGAGGCATAATTTGGAGGTGGTGGTAGCAAAGAGTGAATTTAATTTGGCCGGAGGCCTAGAACTAAGTCTCTTTTCTTCAGAGAATGGCATTTTATTATGTTTGAGGTGCATTCCCTCTCTGGTTTGTCCCAAACTAAATTGAGAATGGAATGCACTCCAGTACAAACAGAGCCCAGCTTGATAATAAAACCATGGGTAGGCCTGCTGCTAATACATTGGAGTGTTATCGTCAAAAATCTTTAGGGGGGAGAAGGAAAAAACCAGTGTTATTGTAGATATGTGTGAACACCAGGGGTTGTTCAAGGCCACCAATCCATTCTTTCCCTTCTCCCTTGTCCTTCCCCTCCTGTCACAACCTAGTCACATGAGTGGAAGAAGATATCCTGTGTCTGTGACCTCCTAGTGACAGATGGTGCTTTGGTGAAGGAGTTTGATAAACTCTTAATGAACAACTCTTGGGGAGAACGTGGGGCGCAATGGAGGTAAGAAGTGATTGGGGACAGAAAGAGAGAAAAATCAAAGTGATCAATGCTAGGGAAAGTGGTAGAGAAAGTCTTCTGAAGGGGATACTGGAAGAATTTGAGAGAGACTCTTAGGATCCAGAGACTCTCAGAGCAAAGGACAAGTTTGATTTTCTCTCCTTAAGACAGACAGGCGTCGTAGGGGTACTTTGGCTTGAGATAGTCTTTTGTAAATCATGAGTCCTACGAAGACTATTCATTCATTAGGCCAGGTGGGAAAGGTCCTGAAAGGAAACAATAAAACCCTAATCAAAACTAGGAAGTTTCTGTTACCCAGCTTGCATTGTGTGGCACAAAGAAAACTGACCTGGGCATTAGCACCCAGGAGCTCCAGTTGCAGCCTTGAGATTAACTGGTGGTGTGACCACAGAAGAAATCTTTGAGGACTATGACTCGGTTTTCCCACCTATAAAATGAACAAGTTGTCTAGGGTCCTTCCAGGAGCCACACTCTGGTCGTGGTGAAGACCTAGGACAGCAAAGTGAAGGTGCTGTTCTTCCTGGAACTCTTGGGACAGGAGGAGAAATCAGGGTTAGTGGAACCCCATTGATGCTCTAAGAGGCCACGGCTTTCCTTTTGCCCTGTTGCAGCAAAAATCCAGATTGAAAAGATAGGCTCTTCTTCCCTGGTGGGAACTCCAGCTCAAATCCCACTTGCTTTGTGACAAAACTCTGAAGGGACATCACTACTAAAACCATGATGTTGATGCTACTGCCAATAATAGGTAACCCCTAATGAACACTTACCATGTGGGTCCCTTTCTAAGCACTTTACTTATTAACTCGTGTATCCTCTCTATAACTTTCATCTTCATTTTTACAAATGAAAAAAACCAAGGCATGCAAAGCTTGGGTTACTTGAGCTGGGTTATACAGATAGTAAGCTGTGCGAGCTGAACCTAACAGGTAACTTCTGTCAATGCTGCTCCCACATTCCCTCTTATACTACTAGGTGACATCTCTTTATTGTCTTGTCAAATTACTCCTTTGCTTCACCTCTTCAATGGCTCCACATCCCTAAACTATAAGATAAAATCAGACCCCTTGGTAAGGAGCATTTGGCCCTCCAAGATCTGTCCCTGGCCTCCCTGCCTGGTCTGACCTCGCTCCACTCTCTGCTGCATCTGAGCTTCCAGACATGAGGAGTCCTTTGCCTTCCCTGAGTGAACCATGCTTCCTTACTCACTCTGCTTCTAGTAACTGACTTACATCCATGTCACCTGGCAAAATCCTGATCGGGCTTCAAGTCTTGCACAGGGTGAGACGCTCCAGGTAGGCTCTTCTGACCCTTCCAGGTGGAATGAACCGCTCTCTCCCAGGTTTGCCCACATTCTCTCCACAGTTTGCACTTCTCTCTATTCCAGGTCTGAGCACACTGCGGCAGAACGGCCTGCTTACGCCTGTCTGTTTCTCCATCGAACTGGAAGTTCCACAGCATCTTGTTTGTTTTTGTATTCCCAGTGCCTAGCACAGAGTGGGCTTTCAATAAAGATTTGCTGGACTGAGTTATATTGCTATGTAACTTGGATTTTTATGTCTTCCCAGAACAAAAGTTAGATCCTAAATCCTTGGAAGGCAAGTACGACTCCTCCCCTAGCGCACAAGCCCCACAGCGCTGGGAGCATTGCTGGTGCTACGTAGGTATTTCTTAGGTAATTGAATGTATGAACAAATAATTTCTGGAAAACCTTCAACATGAAATGAGGAAAAGGGAAATCTTGATCCAGTTATCAGGAGAAACACCTATGTTTTTTGGATATTATGCACAGCAATAACAGTGAGGCTGAAAATGGTGGACAGTGAGAAACAAATTATTTCAGGAACAGAGAGAAACTACAAGGTGAAGCAGGAAACACAGCTTTTAAATTAGGAAGACACATGATAATATACATTCATTGATATGTTATTCAATGAGAAATATGTCTCCAAATTTTATTTTCTTCTTGAGGTTGTGCTGTTTACATGAAACCAAAGCTACTTTGATGCGTTATGCCGTTGACTAATCTTTGCACCAAGTGCCAAGAAAGAAAATGCTTCCAACAGTCCATTAAGGCAAACTCATTTTCTTTGTTATTTCTGTTTTCTCTTTGTCCAACTACTTGCCAATAGCTTTATAGTTCTACAGATGCAAGGTGATGAGATTTCTGACCCTGAGAAATAAGTTTTTATAACCGACTGACATAAATCTTGGAAAGTTATGCTAAACCACAGAGGAAATGTTTAAACAATGACAGATTCCCTTCTTAGTTTTTTTTTTTAAGAATTTAAATTTCATCTCAGTAATTCTTATTTCCCACTTAATATCATTTAAAAGAAGGGTCCAAAGTAAAATTTACTGTAGACCCCAAGTTTATCTCATCACTTTCTAGAAACACTTCATATTTAAAATTTGGGTGGGAATATGTTATTGTGGTTGTTTTTAGGTAGAAATTACCCCTATGGCCCTTTATTTACTTCTCATTTACTTCAAAAGACACAGTCCTTGAGTGGAATAAATGAGCAAATCTAATGTGTGTTTTAAACATTTTCTTAATTGTTTCTGTATGTCTTTCTGGAAAGAAGGACATTTTTTGAGAAAGAATAGTCACGCACATTACTGGCAGATATAGCCCATCTGGAAAAGTCTATAAAAATCACAGAGTTTTAGCTCTGGCAGGGGTTTGATAGTATGGCCCTAATTTTTCCTGTGAGGAAACTGAGGCCTCCTAGGGCCTTGAGAAGGTCCCAGATGCTGCCCAAGGGGGCTCACAGTCCAGGTTTCCCAATGCCAAATCTAGCACACTGTTCACTATGCCATGATACAGCAAAAAGCCCACTTGTTCACCATGACTCTGAAAGAAATGGTTGGTTTAGGAAAATTCCAACAATAGAAAGCATTCTCTGTTGGAGAAGATGCCAGATAACAAAACTACTTTACAGGCATGTGTGCTGGTCAGCAGCAGCAAATGAAGAGTAAATAGCATAGGAGTGAGGTCAGTGATAGGAGATCACCCGAGTTGAAAAAAAAAAAAAAGAAAAGAAAACTTTCATAGGGGATTTTTGGAACCCTAACTCATATGATGCTCCTTTTTCCCCCAAAAAGACAAATCGCCCATCAATAAAAAAGATGATGAAGTCTCTGAGTCTTAGAAATCATAGAAAATGGACTGAATAAATAAATCATATGCTTGAAATGTGAAAAGAGGTGTAGGGTATATAAAGAATTTTCATATTAGACCTGAATAGCACAAATTTAAATCTTTCATAACAATAGATGGGTTGAAAGGGTTAGAAATGGACAATGTACAAATAGGCAGAAAAGGTAAGATACCTGCTCCAGGTAAGATAAGGTACAGTTGAGAAGCTCCACACACCAGATGTGGCAAGTGTGGTGTGAAGGGCCCTCTGAACAGTGCTAGCCAGTTGGGAGGTGAATATTTTCCTACGTTGAAAGTATTTCCCTATGACACTAGGTGGTTAGTTTCAACTATCCTAGGGGGCGACCCCCTGGAAAGTGGACTAAAGGACAATTCAATAATACTTATCAAAATGTAAAATGTATATAGCCTTGATCCAGCAGTTCAACTCCAAGGGATTAATTTACAGATATACTCACAAATAGGCACCAAGTACATATATAAGGATGTATTGCAGTGTTATCTATAATTACGAAACAGCGGAAATAACCTACATGTCCATCAATAGGGGCTGATCAAATAAAAAAATATTTGTATGAAAGGTATGATATATATATACATTTATATATATATATATACCTTTATATATATATATATCTATATCTTTATATATATGTGTATATATATATATATATATATAAACACACACATACGTATATGCTGCTATGTAGATAAGTGTGCCTGTTACCTTTCTTGTAAAAAATAGGGGATATACTTATGAATGCATAAACAATTTCCAGAAGGATACATAAAAATGTATTATCTCTGGTTACCTCAAAGTGCAAGGAAATAAATAACAATAATGACAATAATATCATTTCTCATTATATAGTGCTTATGCGTGCTGGCACTAGTCTACACACTTTATATGAATTAACAAATTTAGTTGTCACAGCAGTTCTCTAAGGTAGACATTATGATTCCCATTTTATAGACAAGGAAGCTGAAGCACAAAGAGTCTCACTAACTTGCCTGTGTTCACCCGGGTCATTAGTGGAGGAGCTGGGTTTGAACTTGGGCAGTTTGCCTGCAATCTATGCTCTGAATCATTACACTGTGAAATTTACTTTTCATTGCATATCCTGTTTAACCATTTGAAAATGTTCAGTTACCTTACTTATTTATGTATTTTTTCACAAGTGAAACCTAATTTAAAAAGAGAGAATCATAAATGAAATGACTAGTTGGCTCCTCACCCCATCTTCTCATTACAACCCAGAATGGCCTTGGGCAAAAGGCCCATTCGAGGAAGGACACAGGGCTGGAAGTGGGCGCTCACTTGGAGCTTTGTGGGCCATAGTACGGAGTTTGGTTTTTATTCTCATCTCAGTGGAAGCCACTGGAGGATTTAAACAGATGAGTGATATGATCTGATTTCTGAAAGATCACTCTGGCTGCTGTGGAGGAAGAATTGTCAGGAGGTAAAAGTGGAATCAGAGCATTTGGGAGGCTATTGTTGTATTCCAGGTGAAAGATGATGGTAGCTTCAATGGCGAGAGCCAGGAGGTGGTGATAAGTGGTTGGCAGAGGGCATATTTTACAAGGAGAGCCCATAGGCTTTGCTGATGTGGGAGAGCGAAGTAAAAAGGAATCAAGGGTGACTCCTTGGTTTTTGTCCTGAGAAACTGGGCATATGGTGGTACTATTTACTTACTTAAGGTTGGGAAGACTCTGGAAGGACTGAGTTTAGAAAAGAAATTGGAGAAAAAGAATCAAGAGTTCTGTTTGTCTTGTTCAGTTTAAGATGCCTATTTAACATTCAAGTAGAAATGTCAAATATATAGCTGAAAAGATTAGAGCTAGAGACAAAGATTTAAAATTAGGGATGACTATATATAACAGGCAATCCCAAATATCAGTAGCTTAAACAAGACAAGGGTTATTTCTCTCCCAATTAGCAGTAATCTGGAGATTAGCAAGTCAGGTCTGATATAAGGGCATCGCAATACCATCAAATATCCAGGCACCTGTCTTTCTGCTTTGTCATCCTCAGTGTGTGGTGACCTTCCTCAAGACCATCTTATGGTTTACGGTAGACCGTGGAGCACTTGCCATTAATTCCATGTTCCACTTAGTAGGAAGAGTGAGGGAAGACTTCATCTCCAGTTGAGTCAGGGCCCTTTGGGGAGCCTTCCTTACACCCACCCTTGCATCTCCCTTGTCCAGAACTTAATTACATGGCTGCATGGGGTTGTGGGAAATGTAACCTTTCTTTGAGTGCTTTGTCATTCTTAATAACATCTGTCACTAGGCTTCTAGATAATGGATATAGTCTCTGCTAATGTGAGTCATCAGTGTATGAATGGTATTTATGGCCATGATGTTGGATAATGACATAGTCAGAAAGGGGAGGGCCAATCACGAGCGGTAACATAAACAACTGTAAAACATCTCTGGAACATGGAAGCATGGGGCACAAGACCTTGGCTTGGCTTGTGTAAGTCTTCCTTTGTCTTATTCCTGGGCTTTATGTTTCACTATCCCTTGTTTTTCCTTCACCTGTTGACCCACTTTACACTTATATAATCTTGTTGTGTTTCACACACTTTTAAGAAGCCTTTCTAGAATAAGACTGGGTATAAATAAATAAACAAATATGGTTTTCTCTCATAGAACAGGGAAAAGAGACAAAAGAAATAGAGAAACAAGAGGGAGAGGAATGGAAGGAAAAGGGGCCCACACGGAAGCAAGAGTGGCTGAGGAGGAGTTTTATGGGGGTGGGGAAGGTGTGCCTTGTCTATTTATATGCATCATCTGGACATATTAAAACCCAGGTTCAGACTCTCAGAGTTTCTCTTCAGCCATCTGTTTCCTGGGTCTGTCTGGAGAGATTACCAGGGGATAATTCTTGACAAGGAGTAATGATTACATGGGCATGGGCAGCTTTTGTTGGCAAAGGAAACACATTTCTTCTTGATTACTTGTGACCCGTGGTTTGTGTCTCACAGAAGAGCCTCTTAATAATAGAAACGGAGGTGAGCTCGCCATATGCAATTATATAAAGAACCTTGTGATTCCGGCTCAGGCAATGATCTGTGGCCCAGACTTCCTCTGTTCTCACTGGTGATAGCTGACATGGAGGTTCCAATATCTCTGGTTGATGCCTAGAATAACTCCATGGATACCAGGGAAGTCAATGAATACTTTTTGAATTCAAAGAAACATGAAGGAAGCAGAAAGCTTCATTTAACAGACATAATGCCGTCTTCAAATCCCTTCATTGCACCATTAATATACATTTTGCAATCAGGGAATCCTGTTTTGATTCCATGACTCAAAGCAGGAGTTGGCCCAGTTGTGTGGGGGCCCAGGGACCCACTGAAGCAAGATAGACTAGGCTGTAACTGAAATAGCTGGGTTGCTAGACCTGGAATCACAAAGGATACTGGGAATCAGGGAACTTTTTAAGCCTCTCCCTCCTTTTTAAGCCTCTCCCTCCTTTTTAAGCCTCTCCCTCCTTTTTAAGCCTCTCCCTCCTTTTTAAGCCTCTTACCACTTCATCCAAGGCAAAGATGAGAGGGCCACCACCAGGACAGTGTAAGTCCATACAGATGTGCTGTGCAGCTGGCAACAGGCAGACTTTCCTCTGGCAGGGTTGGCCACACTGCCAGGGCCCCGCTGAGTGTCCTTGTCTTAAGTACAACCTTGGCTTCTACCTAACTTCACATATCCTACCTCTCACAGGCTGGGGCTATCCCAATGCATCCGGCCCTCGGGGAAGCCGACTCTGAGACAGAGTTTAGCATGTAGAATGTTCACGCAGAGTGCACTTGAGTTCAACCCCTGTGGAAGTCAGGGATGGAAACAGGAGTGGGCAGAGGGAGAAGTCAAGCTGCCATGAAGTTCGAAGATTGCCATGGTTAACCCCATGGGGAGCTACAGTGACTCTCCAGGGTTAGACCAGGGTTGTCAAGCCTGTGTACCCCATATAGGTCAGCCCCTGGATGAGGGCTGCCCTGGAAAGGGTGTGAACTTGGATGAGGCCACTCTGTGCAGCTCAGGTGATTCCTGAAGGGGCTGACAGCTTTGCTCAGCCACCAGCGGCACAACAGGCCTTTCACTGAAGGAAGACCTAGAAGACATATCACAGTGCCTGCCACCCCACATCAAAGCAGACCTTAAATAACCTATTTTGTCTTCAAAAGAGTCCTTGATGCTAAGTTTAATCAGAGTTCAGCAGTATGCCAATATATGAGGGGCAAGAAAAACATCACTTTTCCTGTAAACTGCCTTGGGCCTTGAGCTCCCTTAGAAAAGCCTTGCCTTACCATAATATTCAGAAAAGGCTGTTTTTACTGTAGTCTTTTTGTACCTCTCAATTCTGACCTCAAATTAGGCAGAATGCCAAATGAAATGTTTGGGGACTCTAAGAAAGGGTCAGAAGGGGCAGGAGTTTGCTGGGTGCACTGGTGCTGACCCACAAGGGAATGCCTTCCTTGTGGGGTCTCTGTGGAGACAATCCAGTTTATCATCCACTCTGTTGCCCACGTCTGCTTTGAGAAACTCTTGCAGGAATCCCATATCCAGCCTCGGGGGAGAAAGCCCAGTGAGAGACACAGGAAGGAAGAGGGTGAGGGGGCTCTTAAGGGAGACTTGATGCTTGCCGCTTTCTTCCAGGTGGCCCCAGGTGGGGTTCCTGACACATGAACTAGAGACCAGGCAGGGTGCTGTCACAATAAAGAGCTCTGGGTCCGCAGCCAGTCTGCCTGGTCAATCCCCAGCCCTGCTGTGTCTTTACTCTATGGCCTTGGGAAAGTAGCTTACCTGCTCTGTGCCTCAGTTTTACCATCTGTGAAATAGGACTAATAACTGAACCCACCTCCTAAGGCTCCTGTCAAGGTGAACATGTGTGAACTGCTTAGAGAAGTGCCTGACACACGGTATACTCAAGATATGTCACTCCATGACAGAAAGCAGGAGGGAACCTGCAGGCTGGGGGTCAAGCTGAGGCCAACTCCTTCCTCACAGGACAGTCTTCACTGGACGAGAGCTGCCCATGGAGTCAGTCTCCAACAGAAACTTCTGGGAGACTTTCAGATGCTTCGATGTGATTGTTTATCCAGTTAGAAGTGATCCATAAGGCAATTTGCGAGGGGTGTTTAGTTTTTAGTCCTAGAAAAAAATGTATTATTGTCATAGATGCTACAGAGAAGCAAACAATGAAAATTAGCCTGAATCAAGGACTCTAACTGTAAACCTCAAGCACTTAACCTCAAAATTACTGTTTTACTGGATGGCTCTCTGAAGCAAAGTTTATCTTTAAACAATGTTTTGTAAAACAATTAGAGCAGGGACAGAACCCCTGCAAATAAATGTAAGATGGGACTTTCATATAGTGAAAAAAAGCATAGCTTCATAGACCAGAGCCGTTCTCTAGAATATAGCTGCTTGGGTTCTGGTCCTGGCTCTACCTGAAATCAGGTGTGTGATCTTGGGCAAGCTACCTAACCTCTCTGAGCCTCTGTTTGTCTCAGGTATAAAATAGACATAATAATAATAGAATCTTACACATAGCTTGTGGTGAGACTTTAATAAGGTAATGTGTGTAAAGAGCTAGTCACAGTAAGCCCTCATTCATTGGTAATATTATTGTAGTAGTAATACATGAAATGCAAAGTAAAATAAACATAAGAAACAAAAACAAAACAAAACAAAAAAAAACCCCACAGTGCTCACTCCATTTGCAATCAGTAGTAGAAAGTATCATTTAGGTTATGCTGCAGTAAGAAAACCCTCCAAATCTCATGGCTTATGAGAGGGAGATAAAAAAATGGAGAGGAAGGGAGAAAGCTTTATACCTCATACATCATATCCAGCACACACTGGTGGGTGGGCAGGGTCCTCTGGTGGCCGTGGTTGCATGAGAGGGAAGGGGAGATGGAGAATCAGGCACTGCCTCTTAAATGCTCCAACTCAGAAGCAACACAAATCACTTCTGCCCTCATTTTCTCAGCCATAACAAATCATATAGCCATGTGAAAGTGCAGCAGACTGGGGAAGTGAAATGCTCCACCCCATGCCCAGAAGCAGGAGAAGCAGATATTGGACAGTAATGCTAAGTGGCACCTAGTTACACCCAGAGACAAACACCAAGCACCTGCCAGAGGGCTCCTGGCAGTTTCTGCAGCTCCGCAGGAGAATCAGAGCTTAGCCTCTCCCTCAGACAGAGGACACCAGTCTTTACAAATGATTCTCTCAGGCCTTTCAGTTCCCTGTCCTGCCCCAGCATCTGTGTGGCCTTGGAAGAATTTTTTAACAGTCACTGATGCCTATAAAGTCACAAAAAATGGCTCTATAAACCTGTTCAGTAAGTAATATGCTTATGATAGTCTACAATTCTAATTTTTTACTGTAATTTTTATTATTAGATGGTCTTTATTATTAGAATTCATAAAAGAAATACTGAGAACTTGATGCTGACAACTTCTAATTTAACATTTAAAGCAAAATGTATAGCTAGGTACTCTAATAATTAGCTCTCACTACCATTTTTAGTTTTTAAAAGATTCATCTTAAATCTTACCAACTTTTAAAGTTCTTACATTATCAAAATGTCAAACATACTCAAAAACAGAGATGATAGTACAATGAGCCCCTCTATATGAAGACTTGATATTTCAACACTGCATACTTCTGTAGGTATCTCTAAAACATATGGATATTTTCTTACATGACCACAATGCCATTACCACACACAGTAATTCTTTGGGATCATCTCATACCCAGTCTGGAATTAAATTTGCTCAGCTGTCTAAAAAAATTTCCTTTTTTTTTGAAGTTTGTTTGTTTTAAGTAGGATCCAAATGAGGTCTACAAATCGCTTTTGGTTGTTTATCTCTCTTAATTGTTTTTTAAACTGGAGAGCCCCCTATGTCTCCTCCATGACATAGACTGATTACAGAAACTGGGCCGCTTGTCCTGTGGAATGTTCCACATTCTGGATTTGTCTGTTTCCTTCCTTGTAGTGTCATTTGTCTTCTTCCATTGGGTCCAGTCTTTCCTGTGTTTGGAAGTTAGCTCTAACGGCTTGATTTGGTTTAGAACAATGATTTTGGTAAGGAAATGTCATAGGTAGCTGGGCGGTTCATATTCCATACCATCATCAGACGCATGGTCTTACGTTGTCCATCTGTCTGATGCTCAATCAAGCAGTGGGGTCAAGTGGTGATAGTCGAGTCTTTTATTGTAAAATTCTTCACCAGTCCATCATCATACAGGTCACACATTGGTGACTGTAGCTCAAATCAATCACTTCATTAGAGGTTGTGAAAGCCTTTTTTAAGCAATTCATTACCTTTTCACATGTATTTGTTAGATTCCTTCTATAAAGTGATTTTCCCTCATTAGTAAGAGCTATTTGGTTACTCTCAAATATAGTTCATATTGGAAAGGCTGGAGAGGTACTTAATTCTTTCCCTTTAATTGCTTGTTAATTTTAGGGTGTCCAAAGAGTTTTTCTGTTGTTGTTGTTTTCATTTTGTTTTGGCTTGGTTTGTTTTGGTTGCTTGCATTTTTGGTAGGAGATGAAAACTCTCTCAAATAGTAATAATGGTGATGGTGATGATGATAATGATGAAGATGATGATGAATTCATGGGTTTTTATGTATTCAGTGTATTCCAAACAATTCTTCACTAATCCTTTTTATTCTTACATTGCTCTATCTTTGGTTAATGGGAGTCCTTTTGTAATGGCTCCTGCGTCCTTTTCACATGACTCATTAATCTCTGACTGCTTCTTTGCATTACAACACAAGATGTCTTAGCTCTTCTTATATATTTCCTACCTATAGTTGGAAGTGGCCATTCTTCCAAAGAACCCTGCTTCCACCTAGTGGGTCTACTGATTACATTTCAAAACCCAAAATACACATCCCCTTATGTCCTTCTGTCTGGACATTAAAGATAACATCTATTCCTATACCACCCCCTCCTCAAAGCCTCTAACACAGTGGCCATACTTTATCCCAAAGGTCTGGAATAGATGATGGTCTGTGTTCCCCTCATAAAGCCTCACTGAATTCCAAATGTGTAAATAATTTTATTCTTGGTATCGCCCTGTTGCAGCTGTGAACCTGAGAACTGACAGACACAGGGAGATGTAAATCAAGCAAAAGCAAATCAGAGATGTGAAGGTTTAAGCTAACAGGGCACTGGAGGTCAAGGGAGCAGTGAGACTCAGGTGAAGGGACCAAAACATGAGGTGGCAGCAGTTCTTGCCCTGGAGACATGTGCCAGCCCTGATGGAGTGTTCCCCTTTCTGTGGGAATATCACCCTCTCGGTGGAGAGAACACAGATTCCAGAAGAATTCCCAGGGAGCAGAGGAGGAGGAAGCAGACTCCTAACTGACATCTGCTGAATACACCTAAATCATCAGTGAGGAGAAAGACACCAGAGACAGATGTCCACCAGGAACCAGTGACTTACAGAGGCCAATTACATTTTGGAAAGACAGTTGAGCTGATCTGGTGAATGAACAAGGGAATGTTCATGCCAAGTTCCCTTGAACTTGAACAAGGGGAAATTTGTACAGGTTATAAACATCAATTGCCAAATGAGTCCTTGAATTACTGGCAACTTGGAATTCAGAGTAGAAGAGCCCTTCGGAGATGTGACATTGATTTTCTAGCCGGGTAAAGCAAGACAAAAATTAGATTTAACTATTCGGGTCCTCACCTGGCACAGCAGGTTACTTTTCAGAGAAATGCAACATTGATTTCCTCTTCGACTTTGCATTAGGATCATAAGAATTCTCCACTATGGGGCTGGGTCTGAGCATAGAATGAGGATTGAGAATCTAGCTAAATTTATGTTCTGGGCTGTGGCCCATCTGCTGAGCAATGTTGTTCAATTAGCAGATCTCTCATTTGTAAACCATGTGGTCTACTGCATGGTTTGTTTGAGTCCCTGCCATCAAAATAATTTTTATATGGGCAGTCACTGCTCAGTGTTCTGCAAGTCATTTCCCGTGCTTAAGACCATACAAGGTTAGAGTTTGTGTCTACTTAGTTTCAAGGTTCAGCTAACTAAGTCCTGCAGGATTTCACATGCAATTCAAAGGAACCCAGAGTTCTGGTGTTTCAAGAAGAAGAAATGTGCGGAAATAGAACCCACGGTCGACACATGGAAGAGACTGACAGGGACAATCTCTGAACTTTCTCTGAGAGTTTGTCCAGGTGGGTTTTGCAGCATACTTTTCTCCAACATCCCGTGTCCAGGCAAAGCCCCGACATTGTAAACAGACAGGAAGTTGGCAGAGAGCCCACCTGAATGACTGGCCTGTGGATGTCATTTGATGCCTGCCATGACAATCTGTTTTCTGAAGGCATAGAAAAAAATCCGAGATGGTTCTGAGATAAACACATCAGGGTGTGCTGACTTACTAACAGCATGTTGTGATCACAGTGTCCTGGGGATGCAGAAATTCAAGGAGAAGGCAGTGCCTAGCGCTCTCTTGTTGCTGGAGGTAGGGCAATTTGGAGCATTGGGACGAGCATTTGTGTTTTAATTACCTACACCTAGCTCCCTTCTCTTTCCCCTTTTGGTCCCCTCTCCCCACCAAAATAACCCAATTTGGGCAGTAGGACTGTTGAGTAGGTTTATGCTGGTTGAATGTCAGAACAGAGGTGACTATAGAGGGGTGGCAAATAGACCTCACCTCAGGGGTCTCTTTAGGGAGGGAGTTCCATCTCCTTTTTAGTTCTTTCAGGAGTATATTACTTCTGAAGACTCCTGGGAAAAGGTTTTTACTTTAAAAGCATAAGATGCACATTTGGCTGGTAGAAAGCCTCCATCCCTCAACTGATAAGAAAAAAATTATAAGAATGTTGAGAAAAGAGCTGTAAGGATGATCCCATAGCTAGATTTCTTGACCTTTCTTTGTCCTCATGGAAGAGCAAGTTCTGGCTGCAGCAGCCGTCACACTCGCTTTCCATGGCAGATCCTCTTACTGCCATTGCGTTCTATTTTCAAAGCTTCCCATATGATTCAGGGGCCCAGGGGAATGTGGAAGGAAGCAGAGACCGAGGCTTGCTCTAAAATCCCCTAGAATGTCAGTGGGGTAAGTATGTGAGGCCCAGCACAAACTCTGCTCTTCACAGCCTTACTGTTTTGTTACTGAATTTGTGGTCAAGCCATCACCTGGGTTGGAGGCAGAATAAAGCACTAGTAGCCATGAGCCTGTCCAGCCACTTGCTTCCCAGCACAAGACTGCACCTGCAATAGTGTGCCTGGGAGCCCCAGCCCCACAGGGCCACGGCATTGGGGTGGGGGTGGGGGGGCTCAGCAGGGTTTCATCCTCTGGTGCCGAGGTCCAACCTCATCCCTCCACTCATCTTTTGTGTCCCCCAGTCCTGCTGCATAAGGGCTGTTTCTCCTCCCAACCTTCTCGTCTTCCATTTCCTGCTTCCTTCTCTTCCTCCTCCTTTGGTTTCCACTCTTCTCCTTTCCTCTGTCTACCTGTGATCTTTTCAGCCCTGCACCAATTTTACCTCCCAGGCCACTTAATCAGTCAACTCACACGGAGCGCCTGCTGTATGCCAGGCACTGTTTGCAGCATTGGGGAAAGGATGGGGCAAGGCAGAGAGATCCTGGACTTCTAAAAATGGACATGGTGGGGAGATGGTGAAATACACTGCCACCAAGGAAGCAGAGAGGTAGATATGGTATTTCAGGAAGTGAGAAATGCAAGAAAGATTAGAGAAATTTGACAGAATGCAACAGTGGTAAATTTGTGGAATAATTTTTTTGAGAAGTAACATATACTTCAGATTTGAATACGGTGGCTGGATTTGAATAAGGAAGTAGCTGGGAGAAAATGTGGGAGATGGTATGGCAAGTGCAGAGGTCCTGGGGTGCAGGAAGCTTGGTGTATTTGAGACAGGAAAGAAGCCAGTGTGGCCAGAGGTTAGTGAGCCTATGGTACAGAGGAAGAAGATTAAGGTGCAAAAGGTGTCATCTGTAGGAAAGGGTTTGGGGCTGGATGAGTTTAAGCAGATGAATGGTGAGATAATATTTGTGTTTTAGAAAGCTTCTGTCTGTGGAGAGGGGCAGAAGTGTCAGCCAGGAGTCCAGGTGGAAGGCTTTGCAGTAGTCCAGAGATAATGGGGGCTTAGATCATTAGTGCAGCTGAAGAGGGGGTGATAAGAGGTCAGGTTCAGAATATATTTAGTATCCTTCTTTTTCTTCCCAATTGAGTGATGCCATCTACTGAGTGTAGCAGGTTTGAGATGGGGGAGAAATCAAAAGATATATTTTGGCCATGGCCACAGCTAACCTATAAGGGGACTTCATGAGAATTAGAAAAGGCACTGCCCATAGAAGAAGGTACCTCTTCTCCAGTGCAAATGGAGTCCATACCAGAGCTCATGGCTTAGCGAACTTGACACGGGCTGGATTTCAGCCCCTCTGGTCCCTTGGCTGGTGGCCTTAGGCAGTGTACAAATTGGACAACAGTACATTGTCCTGGGCCATATTACATCTGAGATACCTGTTAGGCATGTGAGTAGAGATGGTAGTTAGATAGCTGAAAATGTGGGTCTGAATTTTTGGGAGATATTGGGACTAGAGGTGTGAATTTGGGAGGCATAATAGCATAAAGTATTTAAAGTCAGGGGATTGGATGGGATGTCCTGGGCTATGAGTGGGGATCAGGAAGCAAAGTGGGTTAGGGAGTAAGCCTGGGCTACCCCACTATGTAGCAGTTGGGAAGAGCAGAAGAACGCAGCAGAGAGAACCAGAAAGAGCTGTTATTCTGATTGGAGACAACCTGGAAAATAATGACCAAGGAGGCAAGTGAAAAAAGTGTTTTAAGAAGCAGAGGTGGTTAAACATAGTCAATGATATCGTGATAGCGTGGTATGGTGTCAGATGATTGCTGGACTTATCATGGTGATCACTTCTTTAGGTATACAAATGTTAAATAACTATGGTATATATCTGAAACTAATAGAATATTGTATGTTAGGTATATTTTTAATAAAAATCTCCAAAAAGTAAAACAAGTAGAAGCATGCTCTGTTGGATATTGCTGAGGTTTGGGTAAGATGAGGAATGGCCAGATAAAAGCCCTGGGGTGCAGAGTGTAGGCAGCAGGGAGCAAAGCTTGGTCAGAGTTGTGCTGGAGCGATAGAAGGGGACAGAGGCAACCCTTTGGAGGAGCTCTGATAAAAAGGGGAAGAGAGAAAAGGAGTAGGTGGGATCTGGGTGGGCTTTTTCAAGATGGGCAATCTTCAAGAATGTACAGCTTTTAAACATGGGAGTGATCCAATACTGACGGAGAAATTGACAATTTGGGAAAGAGGCACCAGAGGGATGGTGTCAGTGCTGAGTGGAGGTGTCGCCAGGACAGCAGGAGGTAGTCACGCAGCAGCTGTCCGGCTTTATCTATTTCCTCAGTGAAGTTAGAGCTAGCAGAGCATGAAGTAGAGATCTCAGAGACCGGGGAAGTGAAAGGACCAGGAAATGTCATAGAATTGTGGTGGTGGTGGTGGTGGTGCAGGCTTCCTGCAGATTTGTAGCTTTCCTGGGGTGGTTGCAAGGTCTCCAGGCCCCTTCAGCTGTGTGAGCACAGGGCAGGCAAAGAGCAGTTCAGCCAGAGAGGGCCAGTGGTTGAAGAAGGAGGGAGATGAGGCAAGGGATTGTAAGGTATATGCAGGACAATGGTTAGAGCAAAGGACACAGATGCTTAAAAACAAACAAACAACAACAACAAAAAAAAAAAAACAGGGAAAGCCTAAAGTAACAGGAGAATATAATTATATTCTCTCTGTGAACAAGACCTTTCTTAGCTCAGTCAAAAGGGCTGAAAATATTCATAAGAGGACTATTTGACTAAGTGACATATCAAATGTCATAAACAATATCAAAGATACTGTAAACTAAATTATAAGCAACACCTATATAAACAGACTCTTTGAAGCAATCACTGAGTCCAAGCCCTGTAGTAAGAATTTTATACACGTTATTTTTCAGTACAATGTTATATTATAGGCACAGGATTTGAACTTTAAGGTCCACGCTTTTAACTAGGTTATAATGCTTCTTCCAACTTGGAAAGAATCTTTGTGACATATATGGCAATTTAAAAAGATTGACTATCCGCTGACTATTAAAAGATCCTATAAATCAATAAGAAAAAGAACAATCTAATAGATAAGCAGGGAGCTGCAAACAGGCAATTCACAAAAGAAGTAAACACAAATAGCCAGTAATGTGCTTCTCAGCATCACTAAAATATAAAAAGAATGCAAATTACAATAATAATAAAATCTTATTAGTTTAGCAAAGAATAAAAATACACTGAAAGTTGGTACTGTCATACATTTTGTCAGAATTTAAATGGGTACAACCTTTGTAATGGCCAATTTTGCAATATTTGGGATCATCTCCTTTCCTCTAATAACCATTTTAGAATTTATTTTATGGAGATCAAGCAAAGGTATATGTTCAAAGATTTTGTTGTTATATTATTTATCATAGGAAATAAGGAAATGGTGCAAATGGCCTCCAATAAGGAATAGGTGACATAAATTATGGTAGACTATAAAATGAAATACAATTGGAAAACTTAAAAATATTGAGATAGACGCAAAAAGTTGACCTGTGAAAAGGTCTACAATATATTGTTTAATGAATAAAGCAATTTTATTCAGTATGTAGACTATGATTCTATTTAGCTTTATATATACTTGTTTGGGTTTAGAAAAAAGTATGACTAAAATACACAAAACTGTTCTTTGGAGTGTGGGATTTGGAGAAACTTTCACTTTTATTTTCCATGTTTCATTATTTGAATTATTTACACCGAATATATATTATTTTTATAGTCATAAAAAGGAAATAAAATGTTATATAATTAAAATTAAGACAGCTCCTTCAGGATGAGTTTCTTTTTTTGTCCCGGTCAGCCTTTACCAATCTCCTCTCTCCCTCTCTCCTTCCCTCCCTCCCTCCTTAAATTTATTCCTTCCTCTTTCCTTCTTAACTTCCTTCCTCCTTTCCTCCCTTCCTTCCCTCCTTCTCTCCCTCCCTTTCTGCTCTTTCTCTTTTTAATGCTCCCTCTACTACCACAGTTGAGTAGCTGTGTGCCATCTTGTAAAGATTATAGTGGCATCATCTGTGGAGGTCAGGGGCCCTATCTGACAGACATTCTGCCTCCAGCACTTTCCCAGGCCCAGAAGTGGCCTCAGTAGTTCCTGTTGAACATCACTTCCTGTGATGCTTGCTAACACGCCTGATTTCAACTGCTCCATTGGAGCAACGTGCTAACCACACTTGCTTCACCCACTGTGAGTGGAGAACTTATCATACCAAATGGTCAAGGTAAATTTGTTGAAGGGTTCACAGAGAACTCTGAGGTCTATCTACATTTGGATCAGCTATTTGCCTGGCATTTAGCACAGAAGACACATGGTACATAATCAATAAACAGATGAACAAATAAAAAAAAATCAAGGTATTTTATAGAACATGAGATGCTTTACATTCAAAAGCATCATACATGAGACCATTGCTACCCAAAGCTAAGGACCATATGGAGAACCAGCACTGTTATCACATGGGGGGAGCTCGTTAGAAATGCAGGATCTTGGGCACCCCCCACCCCCGCAGTTGGACATGATCCCCACTAATTTGTATACATGTCAAAGTGTGAAAAGCTCTGCGTTAGAGAGAAAGTATTTGGCAGATGTTTTTTGGTTTTTGTTTGTTATTTTTTAAATTTCTGGGCTTAATGTTTTCCTCTGGTACTTAACTACACAACTTGAGAGGTTTTACTGGAGAATGGACTTGATGAGGAGGCCCTGGATAACTGCAAAATAGCCAGCAAGGAGAAATTTTTTTCAGAGAAAAAAAATTTTTTTTTTAATCAAGGATAAGTATCTGCATTCTCACCGTGAGGCTAGTTCTCTAATTCCTCTTTTGCTTTGCCTGCTTCCACCCTCCTCTGGGATGGTCAGGATTAAGGCAGGAAGGCCATCTCTTTAGGGGAGCTGAGAAGCTGACTGTTTACCTCCACAGCCTTCACCTGAAGCAAGGCAGGGGCAGGGAGATGGGGGTGGGATTGTGTGCTAGAAGTCATTTGGGCAGGGGTGGGTGTTTCCCATCTGGGAAGTAGCTAGAAGCCCAGCTCAGCTGCTAGGGACATAGAGGGCTGCAACCTTTGCCTTTTTTACTGCAGGCTCACACTCCTGAAGCCCCATGAAATTGGCCATTGCCAGCCAGCTCTTCACAGACAGGCGGGCAGACTCCACAGGGATGTCCAGGATTATGACTGAGGGGCCCTGGCAGAGAGGGGTGCAAACCAAGTCTTGATTCCAAGCGGGAGTCATGATGATGAGCCCCTCACTGCTTTCCAGCAGAGCACTAAGGCATGCTGCTCTAAGCCTGGCCTCTGAGCCAGACCCCTCCACACTCCTGAGCAAGCCCAGGCCAACGTCTGCTGGGGGGGTGGCCCCCACTCTTCTCAGGGGGGAAGGTTGCTCTGGCTGAAGGGCAGGTCCATAGTGAATGTCAGAGACACTTGGTTTTATCAGATGAAGAGTTCCGGAAGTAGCTGTGCTCCCCTGGCTCTCCCCTACACCCCTTCCTTCCTTTCTGTCTCACTCTATTCAGGGGCAGGCTGAACTGGCCTATGATTATTCTGTCTTTAGCTGCAGAAAATTGACTCTGTTACTGGGATAGTGCTGTAAGGATCAAGATGCCAAACTTGAGGGCCTCTATGCCATCTTGAATTTATCTAATGGACTTCTGCCAGTCTATCTGGAATAGCAGAGGTAAATATAATCCCATTTTCATTGTATCCAAGGCCCTAGGATAAAGTTTGAATTTGATAAAGTGATAAAACAGAGCTGCAACCCGGGGAAAGTTTCTGGAGGCTCAGGAGTGTATTGTAAGTATATCATATGCAAGTTCTAGCTGCTTCCTCAAACAAAGTGTTCTGCAAAGTAGTAACACGTTGTTCCAGGTCCAGACCAAGATAGAATAGATTCATGGGCTCAGGCAACCACTGACTTGAGCTGCTAAAATTCAGCTCATTGCTTGTCGCTCACTCACTTGCTGGGGAATCTTGATAATTGGCAAAAACAGAATTCAATAGTTATCTAAAGAGCAAAGTAAAGACGATTCTGCTCCTCACGATACCTCCGCTAAGGAGAAGGCCATTCTGATCAGAAGCAACAAGGAAGCCAGGTGTTTTCACATGACCCCAGGCAGGAGAAAGAGTGGGGCTGCAGGTGTGAAGGTTGTATGCTGGGAGGAGCCTGGTCAGAGACAGCTGGGGGAGCATTTTCACTCTGCCCCCAACTGAGAAGCTGGGAGACTGGGTGGAAATTACACTTTTTGAGTCCAGGCTTTAGTTGTAAAATGGGAATAGCAGGGTCTACTATAAAGGTTTGTTGTTTAAATGAAGAAACACCCATAAACACCTAATTCTGTGCCTGCTGTCCTGTTACGTGCCAGTAAATCCTGTTATTGGCATCAGAGATTCTCCATGGAGATATGGGAGAGAGGAATGGGGGACCACAATGACTTTTCCTTCAACCTATGTACCTCTAGGTATTCAGATGTGCTCCCCTCCCACATCCACATCCAGGTCCTTAAAAATCATGGCCACGTACACCGGTATTCCTTATGGTGGTCTTTGTCAGAAGTGAAGGAGAAACATGCTGAGTTCCCAAAACCAGATACAAATGCATGTCTTGGATGTTCTCTCCTAATCCCCAGCAGTGCCTTGGCTTCAGCAGATGACTGAGTGGGGGTGGGGAGAGAATGGTGACAGATTGGGGGGGGGGCGCAGGAAAGAACCCAGAAAAGGGAGGTATAGGCATCAGAAAATTGGTGTGATTCTCTCTCTCGGGTGTCATTTATTTTGTGGATGATAAACCTGATGCTTTCATAGTGGTATCTTTTCTTAGCCTGGCCGTTATAGTTTATAAAGATTTTCTAAATGATCTCAGTAGAAACCCCAATTTTATGATTCAGCCAAATTTTCACCACATAATGTAACTTCAAGAAACATCTTTCTACAGATATTTCTGGACTTCCACTTTCAAAGCCACCATAGAAATAGAAATATTTAGAAAAAAAATGTTGAAAAAGATTTTAAAAATCTGCAAATTTAACCTTGTTTTTCATCTTAAATTTTTTATGAGATTTAAGACACCCAAAAAGGAAAATGTATTATAATGAATATGCTCCTATATCTATCAACCAGTTTAATTTTATAGAGTTAAAAACAACAAATATAGGGCCTGCCGAGTGGTGCATTGGTTAAGTACTGGCTTGGGACGCCAGAAGACCCCAGTTCGGATCCCACATATGAGAGTCAGTGACACTGCCCTCTACAGCTAAGATGCTGAACAACAGCTCGACCTGGAGCTGGGCTGCCGTGAGTCGCCGGCGACGGCGTAGGCTGCAGCCCCTGTGGCAGTGGGTTGCCATGGGCTACCGTGTGTAGCCAGCAGCCAGTGTGAGCGGCCAGCAGCCGCAGTGAGCGGTGTCCAGAAGCCGGTGACTGATCTGCCTCGCCCGGGAAGAGCGCAATGATGGTGCCAACTTGGGCCAGTGAAGCAACATCCTCCACAACTAGACTGAAGAACAAAATGACAGCAACTTGTCTGTTCCCCTTCCCCCAATTCCCCAATAAAAATCTTTAAAAAAAACAACAACAACAAATATAAAATATTTTCTTAGATTACGTATTGATGAGATAACAACATATGAGAATGAAAGCAAGAACATCATGAACACAGGTTTCAGGATGGCGGTTACCTTGTGTGGGAAGGTGAGAGATTAGACGGGGAGGACCACATAACTAGAATGGGTTGTCAGGTTTCAGCTTCCTTTGAAGGTGTCATGAACCAAAACCTATTGAATGATTCTACCTTCAAAATTCTATGAAACCTTCCCTAAAAGACCTGAATCCCAAGATCCTCAGCAAGAGAAAATTCTAGATCTCTTCAAAATCATAAGTCTAAGAAAGAACACTGTACTTTTTGAGGTGACACACTTTATTTGGTGACTATACAATTCAGATTCACAAAGCAATAGGCCAGAGTTAGGGTCAGATGCGGTAAAACGACCCAAATGTCCTGTAATGTAGTTTAGGCGCCTAAAACAAAGGCATGCCAGACTGTGCCTATTCTATTTAGGTAACTAAAGAAGAGTTCAACAAATCATACAGAAAGCACAAAGTGAAGCCCATGTGAGCAGCATGCGTGTGACATTATGTTATAGACCATTTCCCCTTTTCAAAGGAAAGGCATTTCCATAAAGTGAGTGTATCTGCTATACATCTGACCTATTCAAGATTCCTATAAAAAGATTATTTATAACTCAATAGCTACTCTTGTTTACTACATAGCTTACATCACCATCCCATATTGTTACATTAAACCGGCATTTGCCCCACTTTTATTGCATTTGTTATCAAGCCTGTAGCTCAGGCAAAGTGCCTTATAAAGAGAGGCCCAGAAAGTAATAAATAATAGGCAGTTACAGCCTCCTCCGGGCTTGAAGGTTTAATTCCAGCTGGGCCACCCTTGGCCTGAGGAGAAGCCCCTCCTATCTGTCCCCTTAGGCATTCTTCCCTCTTGGTAGGAGCATTCCTCAGAGAGGGATGGAGTAATAGCTTCCATATGCATGGAGAGCCTGGTAAGAGTATGAAATCCAGAATTCAGTCCATATTCTTTGATGATAGTATCTCAGTATTCGGAGGGAGGATGAAATTACTTCTCTCTGTGTGGTGGGCTTTGGGGAGCTTGTAATTCAAGGTGCTGTGCCTTCCTTTCGTGAAGCAGGAGTCATTTGACAAGAGCTAAACTAAATGAGCTCTTCACAGTCCAGGAGCATCTTGGGCCTTAGAATGACCATTCTTCTTGTGTGGGAGAAGGAAAGGGCAGAGATGAGAAGACAGGAAGCTCATTCATTTGAATGGAGGTGCTTGGGTTTATCGAAACACATTTCTAGGCCCAAGGTGGAGCCACTCCTGTCCAGGGTGCCATCCCAGCAAACCGAACTTAGATGACTTTTGTGTCATCTGAAAATGTTCCACTTGACCAGAAACACAGTACATCCAGGCAGCCAATCCCCAAACGCCAAGCCAACTCTGGGCTTTATTTTTATTTTCTTGTTCTTTATTAATTTTCTCTCTGTTCCTTGTTCCTTATTTATTTTCTGCTTTATTCTTCCTTGTTCTTTGTTCATTATCCCTTAAAAGCTTCCTGCCTTCACCCCATTTTGCAGTTCTTAGACCCAGGGGAATGAAGACTGCTTGCTTCATAAAATGTTAAATAAAATCTTTGTCTTCTTTAATCTTTTTTTTTTTTTTTTTAGCTGAGCCATCCTGCTACCTGTTGGCAGCTCAGCAGCTGCTCAGCTTGGGCTGGACTCAAACCGCTGTTGCTCAGAGCTCAAACTCTTGAGCGAGCTCTTAACCAACTGAGCCACTCGGCCGGCCCTTTAATCATTTTTTAAAAGGGTTTGACTGTCACCAAGTTCTAGGTCCAGATCCCTCCAGTGAATTCCCTTTATCGTTAACTATGCTAGAGTTTCCATCTATTGCTTGCAATCAAAGAACTCAGAGTCCAAACCCTGGTGCTGTCAGTTCACAGCTGTGTGGCCTTGGGCAACTCACTCTAGAACAAATATGATAAAACCTGTCCTAAGGCATCAATCACATAAACTGGCAAATGTGAAATTGCTGATATGGAGAGAGACGTGGATTCAGATCACACGACTTCACACGCACTTCTGAGCCACCTCAAAACGGTGTATTGTATATAGAATTGATGCAAACTGCAAAATGAATGCTGACTGGCACCATCAGCTCCTGATGTTGTATATCTTCTCCCTCCTACTGGAAAGAAAACAGTCAGTAGTAATATTGTTCCCTCCTTACTGTGAAGAAATCCTTCAGTGAATCCAGGTGGTACCCTATAAACTGTTGTTTTCCACCCCACTCCCCCCCCACACCTTTGAAAAAAGGACAGGCAGTGATTCACTGACTCATCGCAGGAAGCTGTGCCCATCCCCTTCATTTCCTGGCAGTTCTAGGAAGCAACAGCCACAAAGGGGAATTCACCATCACCATCCATTCTAAGCCTGGCATGGGAAATGTTCCATGCCCAGCTGCCTTCAAGGAAGCCATGTAAGGACCAGAGAAATGAACGTTCTCATGAAAACAAAACCCTAAACAAAACAAACAAAGCTGGGTATAGACCAGGCTTTGTCCAACCTGGAGCTAAGTCCTGCCGGGAGACCCTCTAGGACACTTATACCTGGTTATTCATTAGGGCAAGTCCTGTGTTGCTTAGCATTTATTTCACTCACAAAGCACTCTGTATTAGTCTAGCTTCAGCACAGACACTAAGATAGCATTCTGTTTACGAATGCTGTGCAAACCACGTTTTATGTCGCTTGCTGATTGGGGTGGGAAATCAGGACAGGCTCCTGCAGGACTGGCTGTCTCTGCTCCAGAGAGTCTGGGGTATCAGCTGGGATTGACATGAAAGGTGGAATAACTCAAAGGGCTGGGGGCTGGACAGTGGCGACAGGAAGATGTACCCTTACATGGCTTCATCACCTCCATGGTCACACACATCTGGCGGGGATGGCTGGAAGGCCAAGCTCAGCAAGAATGCAGCAATAGAGCCCAGCATGGCAGCCCCAGGGGGTGGCACGTGCTACCTGCCTTTTATACTTGAGCCCCACTACCTGGCCTCACTGCCCCTGTGAGCTATTGGTGGAAGCGGCCACCACCTGGCCCAGATTCATGGGGAGGGTTGTCAAGGAATTGGGGGCCATGCTTAAAACTGCCTCCGATAAATGAGAGACTATTCAAAAGAATTGTTGGAAGGCAGTTGGGAGCTCTAGAGAAGGCTGGTTCAGTGACTATTGGCATTTACACCCAGTTCCCTCATCTGGGCTCCAAGTACAGCTCTCAAATGACTTCTCTGTGCTGTACTTCTGCCTGCCATGGCCAAGTGCAGTGGTCTGGGGACTGAGGTGCAAGGTCAGCCACAGCTGGCCCGCATGCTAAGCCTCACAGCACCAACAAACAGCCATTTCATACTTTCCCATGCTGGGGCAGCTGGGTGGGGAGGAATGCTGCCAGGGCTGGGCCTTGGCAAAGGCCAGTCCTTTCTCTCCCCTGTCGCCCCCAGTGCACCCCATGCTACCCTTGACTACCCTCCCAACCGGCACACTGGTATCTGGCCCCGACATGCTTGGATTCACAGAAGCAGCTCCAAATTTGGGATTCCTGTGGCCTCTGTCTGCTGAATCTGCAGTCCCCATAACCTGTCTCTGAAAGCAAACCTATACAACCTGAATTATTCGCTGTGAGCAGCCTCAAAATTAGCAAGCTCATGGGCTGGCAGTGCACAGGAGATGCTCTGTAGAGGGGCGAGTATTGTGCAGGCCTGGAAGGCTGCTGCCAGCCTATGTGTAGGGACGTGCTGGCACTGAGTACCCAGTGTGCAGGAAAACCGTGATGGGCACAGCAAGTTCATGTGCCACTTTAAATAGAAAAGGAAGGAATAGGTATTAGGAATAGAAAATGTGAGAAAAGACGCTACAGAGCTTTTTTAAAAAAAGAATAAAAATCCCTGCACAGAGGAATGAAATTCCAGAGGGTTGGCGGCATGAAAGGTGAGGGAATATAAGTGTCACTTAAGAATCCCACAGAGAAGGCTGAGGAGAAGATGGCAGTTCCTGCTTAGCCCCAATGGACCCTAAGCCCCTGGACGCCAGGGCAGGCCTGGCTATCTTTTAGGGCTCTCTCTCTCTTTCAGAGAGCATAGAGTGCGGTCAGTCTTATGGGCCGTGGATGTGACTGTCCTCAGAGCCAGCTCCTGGCTCTTTTCAATTCCCCTCATAAAGTAAATTGGGCCCCCATGAAAGGCTGTGGCCAGGCCTTTTGCACTGACATTTCCCATAGGCCCAATTGTGCACCAAGAAGTAAAAACACATGTATAAAACTGGGGCTCAACAGGAAATTTATGTTACACACAGGAGACCTGGAGTGCTGGTGGGAGCTCCCCAGCTTCCAGACTCAATAATATTGAAGGCTCCAGCACACAGCTCCGGGCCCCTGTGACTGCTGGGAAACTTCACACAGGCTGCTGATCCCTCCATCACACACCACGTGTTCTTGCATGCCTGTTTCCTATTTTGGTAGGAAAACAAAGTGTATTGTCTGCATGTTCATTCCAATAATCCTTGAACCTGGCTTAGCGTTGGGACTGGTGTAACTCAACTCTAAATCCTAGCATGCTTTTCTGGAGCTTTGAACCCCTCTCAGCCTTTCCCCCACAAGCAAACTCTTAAATCTTTAATTGGATTAGCTTAACAGTTTCTGTCATTCAGGTCTTCCTGTCTTATAGCTTGTACTCTGTGGTGGAATGGGTTTTTGTCTCAATTCTTTACTCCCTGTCATCTAATGATCGCTGAATGTTTACAGTATCTACAACTAGACTTCCCCATCCCATTAATGTTGGGTTTAAGCATCTGACTTGCTTTGGCTGATAGAATGTGAGGGAACATGATGTGAACAGTGCCTTTCAATGTGAGTGTGTGGTTTGGCATGCTCTGTTATACTCTGATTCTAAAATGAGATCTACCAGAAACTGACCTAAACCCAACCTGAGCCTAAAGCAGAGCTGCCCCAGCCAAACTGCAGACTCATAAGCAAGAAAAAGAAATGTTAGAAAGCCATGGAGTTTGGCGATTGTATATTACATAGCATGTTTGAAGCACAAGCTGACTGATACAGATCCCATGGTGAGAAATAACCTGCCCGTGGCCAATTTTGTGATCCTTTTGAATTTATGACTGCAATTGATGGCCTGTCCCATGAAAGGCCTTGTACCAGCCAGGTCAGCTCCTTCCTCAGTCTCCCTTCCTCAGTCTCCCTTCCTCAATTCCCTCCTGTCCCACAGGCTGGCTTGGATCCCAGGCACCTTGATACCAGGTTACAGAGCTTATGATAGATGAGGCTCATGGCTTTGCAACACAGATCAAAAAATTGACCCAGAGCTAAGACACTCTTTGCCTATCTTTTTTCTCTGGTGAGGGAAGTTCTGGTGATGGGCAGAGGTGGAGGCACAGTTGCCCACTGCCTTCTGGTAGGAACCAACTCTTTTAACCATAGCTATTACTGCTTTTTTTTTCATTGTTGTAAAATATACATAACATAAAATTTACCATTTTAGCCATTTTCAAGTATAGATTCTGTGGCATTAAGTACATTCATATTGTTGCACAACTATTATCACCATCCATCTCCAGAACTCTTTATCTTCCCCAACTGAAGCTCTGTACTCACTAAACACTAACTACTCACTCACCTCTTCCCCCAGCCACTGACAACCACCATTTCTCTTATGTCTCTATGAATTTGACTACTGTAAGTACCTCATATTAGTGGAATTGTATAATATTTGTCCTTTTGTGTCTGGCTTATTTCACTTAGCATAATGTCTTCTAAGTCCATCCATGTTGTAGCCTATGTCAGAATTTCCTTCCTTTTTAAGGTTAAATAATACTCCAATGTATGTATACACCACACTTTGTTTATCCATTCATCTGTCAGTGGATATGTGAGTTGCTTCTACATTTGAGCTTCTATGAACATGGTGTCCTGGAGCCTGGTGCTTCTTAACTGGCTTCTTATGCAGCTGGAGAGTAAAGGCCAGAAGTTGTCTTTTGAAGGAGTACTGAAGTCAAAGCTGGGAAAATTAATCAAACGAAGTTTTCCTGAAGGCCCTCTTACCAGGCTGAGAAAAGCAGGTTGAGGAAAGTGCGTTGGCATTCCAACAACTTTTTCCAAAGAAAATCTCTTTCTAATTTCTAACTTCCAACATCTTAAACTCTTGGTTGGTATAGAGCTAAGGACTACAAAAAACCTTCAGTCCCCTCTGTTGCAGCTGCACAGGTAGTTGTTGTCTGTCATCTTCAGAGCTATTACTTCTTCACCATTACTTCTGTCTTTCCCTGTACATGCATCCTGCTCTACTCATCCAGAAAGTGGACTCTATTCCTTCCCTGTCCCTTCCAATCTGGCCTGGCCCTGTGATGCACCTTGACTGACTAAACATGGTGCAAGTGATGCTGTGCTGGCTCTGGGCCTAGCCTTCCCAAGGCTGGCATCTTCTGCTCTCTCTCTAGAAGGAATTCAGGAGCCAAGTAGGAAGGCCAATGAGCAGGGCCACCATGTTGTGAGAAAGCCCAAGCTAGCTATGTGGAGAGGGCACACAAAGGAGAACTGAGGAACCAAAATGACAGAAAAATCAAGGCTTGAGTCACATGACCCCAGTCCAACCATCTCAGTCAGTACCCCCACACCTCACATTTTGGGAATTCCAGCTGAAAATCCAGATGCTAGTGGCAGAGGCGGGCCATTCCCACAATGCCTTGTATAAAATTCTGATCCCAAGAACTTTGGGAAAATAAAATAGTTCTTTTGCTGCACCAAGTTTTGGTATGCCTGGTGATGTAGCAAAAATACCTGAAGCGGTGGTCTAGCACTTCCCTTAGGAATGTGGGAACACTTAGCATTTACTGTTTTATTCTCAGCCTTTTGGAACCTCAGCAGAAAATGAGACAAATGAAATCCCATTTTAACATCCTGTTGCACATATTTCTTGTCATATATTCTGAGAAGATTTAGAATGTGATGCTTTGCTAACCTTTAGCAGCCTCTCTTAAAAGATGCTGTTATCAGGAAGAAGCCTCTGAAAACAAAATTCTGACAATCAGCAATAGGCTGGCTCCTAACATTTCAGATCCTGGGGCAAGAATACAAATAGAGACCCACATACCATATGTCTAGATAGTTAAAGGCAATAAATCAAGCTAACAACCTATTAAATAAAATATGTTCTATCTTGCAGCTTTGGAAAAAAATTACTTTCAGTTTTGAAAAAAAATGCCTTCATAACAACCTTAAAGTTCAAATTTAGAATTCTCGACCCTGTGGTAATGCACATGGGAATATAGTAGCATTGAAAGGGCCGTCCCTGGCTCCTGACCTTTGTTCTATAAGTTGCTTCTTCCCTGGGAGTCAGAATGGCATAACCTTATCTTGGCCATGACAATATACATGGAGCATTGCCAACCATGGAAGCCCACCCGAGCCTTTGGGGAGCATAGTCTCGATTGAGTCTTGATCTCACACTACCCATGTGACTGATCTTTAGTTTCCAGCCCCCTAGGAGGTTGGAACTGAGACAGTGTGTCCCAAGACCCCATGACAAATCACACTGTTATGATGATGTGCAGTAGCTAAAGTCCCCAGGAAAAGATCCCCTTAATAGGCAGGACATTCCAGCAGCCTAGAAATCACCTCTCAGCAGTTGAGGGCAAAGGCCAGACTTCTCTTTAGGTAAGGCTAATTCTTCACTACATGGGCCCGGAGTTGGCCCTTCTTAAGGTAGTATCAATCAAAAATACTCCCCATGAGGTGACATAATACTACTGGGAGTGACACAGCAGAAGTGATATGGCTGCAGAGTGAATTCTCTGAGGAGCCCATGTTTAATAAGGGAAGAGGGGATGGAAGGAGGCTCCCTGTCCAAAGTACAGGCCAAAAGTTGGAGGAATAATGTCAGGAAGGCCTAGAATGAATTGAGGCTTGTGGAAAACACCAGCCAAAATGCCCTTTTATAGTGAAGAAATGCAAAGAATGACTTGTCCTATGACAGTAACTATAGATCGGCTCTCCTGTTCCAGAAACTTCCCTGGAGTAGGGGAATCTATCCAATGAGAAAGCCAAGAAAGCGATGATAGAATTAAAGCCAAAGAGAACAAAAGGCCCATGAGGGAAGCCAACCCTTGCATCCCATACTTGCATTCAGCTGGGACACTGAAAAACTCCTTCATTGTGAGTAAGATAAGGAGAGAGACATAGCCCTGTGACAGCGACAGCAGGTAGGTTTATATCTGACTGTAGATTCCTGTGCTCAAGGTGAATTGTCCACCTGAAAGGCACCTCCGATGGCTCTGTTTGGGTTCCACATTTTTATTGTCAACTTGGATCAGGAAAAAGATATTCTCATCACTTTACAGATGAGGAAGTTGGGGGGAATCACTGATACCCTGAATAGAAGAAGCAGGACTCAAATGAATGTTGACAGAACATAACGACGAAGGAAGTTTACTTGAGGTGGATATATATTCCATATATGCTATATATGTTACATATCTACCAGTTTAGGTCAGGGCAGACCTGGCTTAATAGGAATTTCTGTGATCAAACCTGAGTTTTTAGTTTTTGTGAGCTCTGTATGAACTCACCATATAGCTGCCCCCAAAATATGATCAGGACCTTAGAATGCTTTGAAAGAAATAAAGCCAATAAATTCCTGGGGGTAGCAGCAGTTCTGCTATAGTCTGTGCTGTTCAGGCCACTTCTGTTTGGCTTCCTATAAAACGATCATGCCTAGCGAGAGTTAGCTCAAGTGATGATGACTCTGGAAATGGCATCGTTTAGAATTGGTGGAAGGAGCTCAGTGTTTTGAGTCTGAAACACGAGGGCTTAGAAGAGACTCGCTAGCTGTCGTCTAATATTTGAAGGACCATCATGGGGAAAAGGTGATAGATTTATTCTGTGGTGCTCAAGGGGAGAAAGATGAGGATGAATAAATGGAAGCTGTAGGAAAGGCTTCAACTCAATAAAGAGAAGAATTTTCCAAAATGAATGCCTTATGTAGTAGTTTAGCTCCCATCCCTGGAAGTATCCACATAGGGATATTACAGAGAAGGATTTTTGGAATCCATGAAGACACAATATTTGAACAAAATGAAGAATCCCTAATGGGGGAAATTTCAAGCACTGTGGCAGGCTGCAATGCTCATCAAATTAGAACACGAAGGCGACCATCAACTGCCCCCTCCGGTAACAAAAGGATGGCTCTGGTCCCAGAATTAGATTACTTTTCCCCCTTAGGTTTGAAGGTTTGTAATAAATCAATAGCTTTGTTGCACCCAGGCTGAGGTTTTGGATTTTCTTATTGGCAACAACAATCTCCCACTTGACTGTAATACAACTGGAATAAAATTAACTCACTTTCCATATGGTCAGGTGTGCAGTAAGCCCACATTCTTATTTATTTTTCCTGGATTGTGCTTCTTCGTATGTTTCAAACATCTGCACTTCTCAAGGTCTCCAATTTATAGCTGATGAGATGTTGAGATGGCCCAGGGGCTGACTTCTTATACTCACTCCTCTACAATACTCACAGCAGCTATAAAAACTGGCTGTTTTCTAGAAACTGTACCTCTATTATTTTTCATATGCACAGTGTGGCACCTGCAAAGATATATCTGCGCTGACCTTGCAAAAGTTCCACTTGGCTGTCCTTTTCACTGCAAAGAGCACATCTGATGAAAATCAGATGAGGCTTGAGGTCATAAGTGGTAGTTTGCCAATGGAGTTATACTTAAGGCATGGAAAAATAACAATAGATGCACATGTCCTCAGGTTAAGACACTAATTGTGAAATGAATACTTTCTGAGGCAACAGATTATATAAATTTGCATAAATTTAAGAAAGCTCTGGGATATTCTAGGCCTGCAGGGATGGATACAAAAATTCCCCAGTAGTTATGAGGCCGACTTTCCTGGGAATAAGACTCGTTTTCCCTGATTCGTGTGTGTCATTCTGGCTTTTATAGGCCTGTGCTACAGCAAATGCTCAGAGGCTATCAGGAACACCAATAGACTGTGTTCATGCTGCTCCTTCTCTTCCCAGCCTGAGATGAAGGCAGAAGCCTGCTGTCTTCATTACCTGATATCAGCACACCATAACGAAGTTTGTGATGCCGGGCAACGTGATGCATTATTATTGCATTCACTTTCACTCCCAAACGTTTGTTTGTTTTTTAATATATATTTTAAAAATGGCTTTTCAATGTTTTAAGAATTTTTAATCGTCTGAGAAAAGAAACAACCCCATACTATTTTAGCATATATACTGTTTTATCTAACTGATGAGCTTCTGGCAAGCTCTAATGGAGAAATATACTTCATCTTTTCACAAGGCCAATCAAGAATTTGTCCTATGGCTTGATGGACACCCTTGCCCCAACTTCGAGGAAAGAAGAGAGAACAATGACAGTGTGTGTTTCCATTGGCAGTTGTCTGGTGACTTGCCTGGTGGAAGCCTCCAGTTCTGTGAGTGCAGACCCGCTGTGCACAGGTGTGAAGGTCAGAGGTGTGTGTAGGTGGACTGGGCAGCTCTCCTGATGTGAAAATTGAGCCAAATACAAGGCACCTTGGCTCCTACAGTATACAGAGTCCGAATGTAGAACTAAAAAGGGACTTTGGAATCTGTTTCAGGAGCTGTGAATAAACAAGGCAAAACACCAAACTGATCAATGCATGGGCTGTAAACCAGGCCACTTGAATAAGAATTTCTGGGGGTATGGTCCTGGCATCTGTATTTTCTAAGCTACTCAAAGAACCACTCATCCTGGTACTATCCCTTTATCTTACATATTATAGTCACACAGTATGGGCCAGAAACTGGAGGCAGATGTCTCAGGTATGTTTTTGTTTTGTTTTGTTTTAATACAAATAACCAAGAAAGGAAAAAACAGTTAGTTTTTAGTGTCTCTAGCCTCTCCCTTTCCACAATTCCGTATTTACTTCTTTGGTTGTGCCTCCACTCCCACCTAATTCCCCTGGGCTACTGTGCCCTCAGAGTTCATCCCCTTCCTGCTGCCCTTTACTGTTTAGGAAACACCTATTCACAGTCACTGTGATTGGTGTGTGTTTACTAATGCTATAATACTCCAAGTATTTCCCTCCCCAAGATATATACATTTGAACAAATTTCAAAGCCCTTAAAGTTACTTCATCCTTCTGGGATTTTAGTTTTATCGCCTGTAAATAGAGTTTGGGATTCAAGAATACAGTTCTCACACTGGAAATGCAGGTAATTAGCAAATATTATAGAAGGAATTCTAATTTGAGGAGGACCCCTTTTGTAATCCTGGAAACCACACACAGTTGCCCACACTCCGTATTTTAACATGGACTGTCTCTGATGTGTGCTCCTCCCACAGCCTTGGTATACTGCCCTTTCTGTGCCATTGAGGAAGCCACCTACAAACCCTGTCCTCAGGGATTGGCCAGACCCCAGTCCTCCTATGAATGTTGACATTTTACCAGCAGGTACCCGCTCCTCTGACTTGAGCGTGCTTGCTGAAAGTACCACTGCTTGTGGAGAGAGAACGTGTCAAGATTTATTAAGCCTTCATGCCTTAGTATGGCAGAGTTTGGAAGATTCTTTCTTGGGAGCGGTTTTGACAGTTGGGAACTAATAGTTCAAGATACCAGGGTGCAGAGGTGGAAGGCCAGGCCTCCAAGCTGGAATAGGGCCTTTCAGGGCTGTTGCGTGGCTGAGGTTTCCTCATACCCTGTGAGTTGCGAGAATGGTTTGCAGACCTTGGAAACGTGTCCATTCATGGCAAGAGGAACTTGAGTGAAGGACTGACTCAGATCAGCCCACTTTTCCCAAGAAGCTGGAGGGAGACTGTTGACTCCCAGATAGAACAAGGTAGGAAAATGACAAAGATAACTTCCTTCTTCTCTGTGTGGATATGAAGTGGCTTTATTTGTAGAACTAGCTGAGAAAAAGAAGTGCAGGGTATATGGCACGGGAATATGTGCTTGAGGGTTATCTTTGTGTGTCAGAAATCCATTTGATAAATATTCATTGAAATTGTGCTTGAGATCTATGTATGACCTGAATAAAGCCAGTCCCTTCCTCAAGGAATTTACATTTTAGTGCTGGGAGGCTGGTGACAAACAGCGCAAATAACAAATAAGGACACGATATGGAATGTAAGAGGGGGTTCTAAGTGTGCTGAAAAAGCAAGAAGTGAGGAGATCGGATGGGAACAAACATCACTGAGTCCTGAGGACACAGTTGCCCAGGGCTTGCTTCCTTTCCAGGTGTGCAGGCGAATGGGACACGGCCAGAGAAGGGCTGGTTGGTCTTTGGAGGAGGGCAGCTTTCTAAAGGGGAAACACAGGGAGTTAGTGGCCAACGATGCAGATGTCCGGGTCAGGAGTTTCATTCTTGTGGGCTGGTGAGCAGAAGACAGAGGCTCACCCTGTTCTTGGGCTGGATGACCTAATAAGGCTTCTTCCATCTTGCCTGTTTCGAACCTGACCTGAGAGAGGACTCCCTGTTCTCCCTGGCATGCACTGCAGAGGCCGCAGTGTTTAGGATTTCTGAGTACCACTGAGTGTTCCAGCCAGACTCTCCATGTGATCTTCCTCAGTGCAGCAGGGGTGGGGGTGGGGGTGCAGGAGAGAGTGGGAGGGTGCAGGGGGGAGGGGAAGGCAGCGGGAGGGAAGGACAGGATCAGGGAGAGGAGCTTCCCATTTCAGTGTCTGGCACCAGGCTATCAGCTGAGACAAGGCAGACAGGACAGAGGGAGCAGAAAAACATGCCAGGGCTCCAGTTGTAGACAGACAGCTTTTCTAAAGTAAGCTAAGAGAAGAAAGGTAACTGAGAAGGGGACAAAAATAAAGGACTCTAGAGACAGGGATGTTTGGGGGTTAGGGGCACTTCTGTAGTGTTTTTTATGTTAGTCACAGCATTTCTTTTCACAGGAGCTCACATGGCAGTGGCTGGGCTCCTCCCGCAAGTTTCATTTCTTTCCTTGCCTCGGAGGAGGTAATATGGGAGAGGACTCTTCCACTGGAGACAGGAAAAGTTTCCCATTTATTTCAGGCTCTTAGCATGCTGGATCTAGAGGGAGCTTTTGAGATTACAGAGTCACATGCTGCCTTTACAGAGGAGGATGCTGGGGCCTCAGGGCGTGGCTGCACAGAGTGAATGCAGGCTTTGTGTCATTTCTGTAAGGCGCGTCTTTACTCTGCCTCCCATAAGTAAAAGACGGGGACAGAAGATTGTGTTTGTGTTTCTTTTGTTGTTTTGTTCTGTCATTAAAGAGAACATGTTGAGGAGTAAAGGTTTGTTGAGAGATGGGAAGTCGAGGCCAGTGAGAGCTTTGTTGTGTGTCCGGTGGCTAAACTAGGATGAAGCCAGGGGCACTCAATCTGCGAGTTCAGATTTTAGATTAAAGCAGCCTTTGTCAGAAGCTACACGTTGAACAAGTCACCCAGGTGTGATCATTAGCATGTATCCACATGTCAACATCCTGCCCAGGGCTTTGGGGACCAGGCAGGGAGCATTCTCTCCATGCGTTCATTCACCCCAGCAGGTGTGTCTCAGTGCCCAGCGTTAGAAAGCAGGTTTGGGCTGGCGCCAGGCTGTAGAGAGAGTGCTGACTCCTGAGCCAGGGGCATCGGTGCCGTCTCCAGCTTGGTCATGAACTCGCTGAGTGACCTGGGACAAATCCCTTCCCCTCTCAGTCCCTTTATTTACAATCACTGCAGCAAGAGGTTAGATTAGACCAGTGTTTCTGGCACTGTGCTGGTTGGCCAAAGAGGGATAAGGGGAAGGGCCCCAGCTGCCTTCACCCATAGCACTGCCTGCATACAATATAATATATATAGTAATATAATATAATATATATCATATCAATAATTTACTATGATGTACTTCAGGGTAAGTTTGTATTTGAAAGGAGAATTCCATTGCCTAAAAGGTCTGAAAAGCCTTGTGTCAGGTGACATCTGAGGCCCTTCATTATTTATTAAACAGTCCTGAACAGTGCCAGGGAAGACTGGCAGTGTTCACTCTGTTTATTTAGGAGCCTGAAAAAAATGCCAAGAATGCACAGTCAGAAAAATCACCCTTCAGCTCCTCATTTATCTGGAGAGCAAAACAAACTCAATTGGCAAATTGTGTAGATCTAGCAGAAGGCCAGTGTGGTGCAACCCTCTCTACTGCCCAGGGGCATTTATTATTTCAAGGCAATTTCCGCACTCACTGGCACTGGGGCACACCTAGCAGTCGAGGCCAGAGCCGGCCCTGGGGCAGCAGGCAGAGCCCTGGAAAGCATCTGAACACCATGGGCCTTTCTCATATGTGGATGTAATGTTTACATTTCTTATTGTTTATGAGGAAACTTAATATCAGCCACAATGGTGATATGGAAAAATCCCACAATAAAATAGTAAGTAGGCCCCAAAACTTGAATCATATGAAAGGAGGGGTTGCATTACTGAAGGTTAGATGACGTGATGAGGAGGGTATGTGTGAAGCCTGTGCAGCTGGCTGAGGGGAAGATGATGGCGGTCCAAACGGACGAAGCCCACCATGGCCCAGCTGCGGTCTGGGACCAATAAATATGTCACCTTCCTCCCCTGGCCTTCTCCAGTGTGAAAGAGGAACTAGGCGGGGGATGAGGCTCATTGGCCAATGACACTGTATGTAAAATTATATCATTAAGGAACTTCGCTGTTAGAACTTTGGAAGGAAAAGAAATCTGAATTTCAAATTGCAAGATCAATATGTAGGAGCAAGTTGCTTGGCCAACTCAGCATCTCAGGGTGGTTTTATGGTTCTTTACTGAACACGTATTAAGTCTACCTTGTGACCTTCACTGTTCTAGAAGTGTGGGTTACATCAGTGAGCCAAACAGACAACATATCCTGTCTTTAAGAGGCTGATATTCTACTGTCATTCACTTGTCACTTGTTCAATATTCCAATTATCCTGAGGGGGTGTGTTAGTTGAGTGTCTGGGGGAAATTATAGCATAGAGCTTATAACTTGGGCACCGGTGTCAGACACCTGGATTTAGAGGCTTTGCTGCTCCGCTGGCTCAGTTCTCTCCTTAATTAGGTTCCTGGCCCATGACAGCTCCTGGTGCAGAGTAAGCACTCAGTGAGGTAGGGGGCCCCCTGCAGTCATTTGCCTGCCTGTATTCAGCAGCGGTTTGGCCACTGGTGGCCCTCTGTTCAGTTGCCATGGGCACTGTGTTTGAGGAGACCTGCTTTGGGATGTGGTGCTGTCAGATGTTTGTTTCCTCTGCCTAATGAATGCGTGAGCAGGTGCTGCTGTCAGGGGAAGGGAGTGGCCAAGTGGCCCCAGGTCAGAGGCCACTGTGCTGGCCTCCCCTGGGCAGTCACCAGGGGGCTTCACCTTCAAGGCAGCCTCTTTGATCTCAGCGTCCTCGTCAACAGAACAGAGATAATAATGGTCACTGCTGAGAGTGCTGTGAGGGTTAGGCGAGACAAGAAGATGAAGAAAGGATAACTGTATAACTGTGAGCAGGGTGTTGGTTCCCTCATCAAACCACACAGTGCAGCTCTATCTTTTCCAAATCTTTGCCCGCCCAGCGTGTCTGATCTTGCCAACTTTCACTTCCTTCCATATTACCTTCTAGTCTTCACTGCAGTATGACCTTTCAGTGCATTTGGCCCACTCTGTGATCATGAAGACATCCACATCTGTTGGACTGAAGGCTTCTCAAAGCAGGGCCAGCTTTATTCCTTTTTGCAGCCTCCGCTTTCTCTTCCACAGGGCTCTGCAGGTAAGAAGTGCTCGACACAGTCTCTCCCCGTGTGAATGGATGCACACACAAGGAGCTGGGCCCTCTCTGCTGAAGACCAGTTTATGTTCTGTCACGTAAGAACATTGATTCTGAAACTGTGGTTCAGAGATCCAAATTTAGACTCTCCTTCTGCTGTGAGCCATTGAATGGGCTTGAAATATATTCCTCAAGAACTTATTTTCTTTCTTGGGCTCTCAGGGGCATGACCAAGTAGCCAACCCTGGGGCAGCTTTCAGCCTAGAGTCTTGGAGAAGCTTCTTGTTCAGCATAGGTTTCTTGTGCAACCACCCAGGCTTCCTGGAAGGCCTAGTGCCCTGATGATCCCACAGGCTGCCCCTGAACTTCCCCTCCCACCCCAGCCCTCCACCCTGGTGTTTCTTCCAGCTCATCTGTCCTGCCCTCTCAGTGGCTCCTAGATGCTCTTCTCAAGGACTGCTAATGATGACATTCAACGTGGCTCAAATGTGCTTCTTCTCTCTGGGAACTGAAAACTACGTGGAGTTCCACTGGCAATACCTGGCAGGTAAGCTGTGTTACAAAAACACAATAGTGAGTTAAGGCTATCTCAGGGTAATGTGTCCAAAGCTTCAACTTTTACTTGATTACAGACAGTCCTCAACTTACCATGGTTTAACTTATGATCTTTTGACTTTACAATGGTGTGGAAGTGATTCACATAATAAATTATATGAGCTATTCAATGCTTTATTATAAAGTAGGCTTTGTGTTAGATTATTTTGTCCAACTGTAGTTATTTCAGTGTTCTGAGCACATTTAAGGTAGGCTAACTAAGCTATGCTATTCGGTAGGGAAGGTGTATTCAATGCATTTTCAAGTCACAATATTTTCAACTTATGGGTTTATCAGGATGTAACCCAATTTAAAAAAAAGCATCTATATTGAGTGATAAAGTAAAGACATTAATACCACCTAATATAGAAAATAGCCTGCCTGAAGGATCAGGTTAATTACTGTAATCCTCCATTCTCCATTTTTAGTGAGATTCTGGTTATAATCAATTATGTAATGAGAGTCACCAGATTAATATGGACAGGGAAAATAAAATAATACATAGAGGGGAAAACAGATGCTGATTAGAGCTAATGAGAAAATGGAGAATCACAAGTGCCAGTAGGATTTCATGAGACTGAGTCTATGGGCCAGAGAGGAAATCCATGTCATCACACTGGCTTTTCATTGGCTACCATCTATCGTCGTTTTTAAAACCAGTAGATCTCAGCTTTTCTTGTATGGTGATCGATTGGAAGGAGACATTTACATTATGGTACACTGAACCTGTGGTACTGATATTTGTGAGACCTAATAAACTCCTTTTATTTTCTAGGCCATTTTGAGTTAGAGCTTCTATTACTTCCAACCTAAAGCATCCTGACTGGTGCAAGCTGTGTCTCATCTACCTTTCAAGAAGAGTTACAACTGTCAGCATGCTGACCTTAGTCTCCTCATTAGTAAAGGGGACTCTTAGAGTAAGATCACTTTCCTCTCCAAATACTTTGAGATTTTATAATTCATCAAAGGGCTCTGTGGAAACCAGAGTTTCTGCTGCTATCAGGCTGAGGGCTATGCACTTGAGAAGTTTTCAAGGTAGCAGGAAAAACAAACTCAGATCACAGTTTCAAAACAGATTTGGGGCAGAGTGGGCCATTTAAGGAAGTGTCTGGACACCTGTAGAGCTCTACAACCTGTACAATGTCTCCTATTCTTCCCAGCCTCATAGGAAGAATGGAAGAATGGCTTTCTGACCGTGGTCAAGTTTCTCTCCCTCTCAGTGTATGTGGAAAGGAAGACTCAGGCCACAGTAATATTGTGACACACGGTTAAATATTTAGAAATAGATTGAGCATCTAAATACAGATTTAGACAAACTCTAAAATTGTTTTTCTTCTGTTTCTGGCCCTTCTTTTCTCCTGTTATTCCATTCCCCATATTCCAACTAAGTAGTAGAAGTTCACTACCCTTCAAAAACTTTTATTTTTGGAAAGTGTTGAATATAAGCCACATACTCTTTAGTATAAATAATGAAGGGTCCTAGGACCTCCGAGTTAGGAAAAACTTAAACTTCATCTACTCTGCAGTAGGTTGTATGGTAACTCCACAAAATACATGTCCACTTGGAATTTTGAGTGTGACTTTATATGGAAAAGGGTTTTTGCATATGTAATTAAATTAAGGATCTTGAAACAAGATCACCCTGGATTACCTGGATGGGCCCTAAATCCAAGGATAAGTGTCCTTATAAGAAGAGAACACACAGACAGACAAAGGAAAAATCAGGAGGAGGTCATGTGATGATGGAGACAGTGATTGGAGTTTTGCAGCGACAAGCCAAAGCACTTGAAGGATGGATTGCCTGCAATCACCAGGAACTAGGAGAGGCATGGAGCGTATACTCCCTCAGAGCCTCCAGAAGGAATCAAACTTGTGGATGCCTTGATTTCAGACTTCTGTCCTCCAGAACTGTGAGAGAACAAATTTGTGTTGTATGAAGACATCCGGTTTGTGGAAATTTGTTATGACAACTCTGGGAAATGAATATATAGTCCATCCTCCAATTTATCCTTAAATTCTTTGCATAAAATCCCCTCCAAGTGATTGTCCACTGTTTGAAGACATCTAATCTAATCTAGTCAAATCCCTATTGTACCAGTAACTCTTGGTTTTGCCAAACTAATCACTGACAGCCTCATCAGAGGACTCCTATGTTATACATTTTTAAAGATCAACATTATTGACATATATTTATAAACAATCAAACATACCCATTCTGAGTGTATAGTTCAATGACTTTTTAAAAATGTATAGACCCATATAACAACTACCATACTAAAAATGTAGAACATTTCCATCATACTCCAAATTCCCACATATCTCTTTGCAGTCACTTTCCCCCCCACCACCGCCAATATTGGCCTGAGGCAACCACTTCTGTCTTTCTGTCATTCTAGATTAGTTTTGCCTTTCCAAGAATTTCATATAAATGGAATCATATGCCATATTTTAAGTTCCCATAAAATAAATGGGAAAGCCAGAGGAAACCCATCAAATAGAACGGGAGTCGCTGAAATGAATCTGTCTGGTGAGCTTTCCCTAGCACAACCTGAACTGGAGACACAGCCATCTTGCCGAGCCAGCATGGCACACTCATTGCACGCTCTTGCACAGGCTGGTTTTCTCTGTGGCACTCTGTATTCACTACCACTTCCCTTCTCTCACTCTTGGAGCTGTATTTCCTTTCTTGGCCAACATTTGCCAACTGGGAAAGTAAACGGCAAATGAAACCTTTGGAAAAGCATCTTTGCTGAAAAGTTTGCTAATCTTTGGGGAGAACCAAACAGGAAGTGTGTCCACTCAGTTCTTACTGACATCCCAGATAATGTAAACTCCCCATTTCCTTTGCAGTTGGCTCGGTAATTGGCTTCCCTGCCTCAATGAGGGAAACTTCAGTTTCTCATTATTTAACAGTTGGATGCCCCTTTGTTCTTTTGGCCCCTAGTGCTGTCTTTCCCTTTCTTGTCAAGAGTTTTGTTTTCTTTCTTCATCTCATTCACATCCAGACTAAAAAGAATGTGACAGAGAGCAATGGTCTAATCTTTTCATCATTTCCTCTTCTCCCTAAACCTGTCTAGTTCTTCACCCATGTGCAGAATATTTTTTATGACTGAGTAGACAGAAATGGGCTTCTGGAGTCCAGCTCTCAGTTGACATATTGCTGTTATTCTTCTTCATAAAGGAACTTCCAGAAAAAAATGACTGGTGGTAACTGAATATGTCTGCAGAAAAGAGAGAATGAATTGGCAGTCCCTATAAACCTGAGAACATTACCCTCCTCTGTTTCTCCTGAGAACACCAGTGCAAGCAGAAGTGCCTATGCCTCCTACAGTGTGTACGCTGGACCAGTGGTTCTCCAAATGTGGTCCTTGGACTGGTGGCATCGGCATCACCGGATGTATTAGATATCTGTTGCTGTGTAACAAGTTATCCCCAAACTTAATAGCTTTAAACACTAGTAAACATTTATTATTTTTTGCAGTTTCTGTGGATCAGGAATTTAGCAGTGACTTAGCAGGGATCTTGGTTTGGTGTCTCTCATGTGGTTGCAGTCAAGACGTCACCAGAGCTGCTGTCATCTGAAGGCTCGACTGGGGCTAGAGCATCAACTTCCAAAGTGGCTCCACCAGAGGGCTGTCAAATTTGTGCTGGGTGTTGGCAGCAGGCCTCATTTCCTCCTTAGGCTGCTGGAGTGTCCTCAGGACATGGGGTTTGGCTTTCATCAGAGTGCATGATCTGAGAAAGAGAGCAGCTGTCATGACTTTTAGAACCTTGTCTTGAAATCACACACCATCATGTCCATCAAGTAGAGTTAGAATCGAGTCACTAAATCTAGCCCATGCTCAATGGGAGGGAAATGATGCCCCACCCACCTTTTGAAGGGAGGAGCGTTAAAGAATTTGTGGATGTTCGTTAAAAATATTTGACCTGGCTGAGAAATGCAAATTCTTGGACCACCCAGACCTATTGAATCAGGATCTCTGGGGTTCAAGTCAAGCAATCTGTCTTCACAAGCACTCTGGGTGATTCTATGCTGGCTAAAGTGGGAGAACCACCAGGTTAGAATAAAGAATACTGAAATAAACTCAACACCTTTGTGGGTAACTGAGGTGAAGCCTTACCAACCAGCACCACCTTATAGAAACTGAGTTTTATAATGAATTTAACAAAAGGTACAAGCCTTAATTCAAGTTAACCCACAAGAAAGATGTGGTAGGCACAATAATGGTCCCCCAAAGGTGCTCACATTGTAGAAGACTATAAATATGTTATATAACATGGCAAAAGAGCCTTAGCAGTTGTAATTAAATTAAGGCTCTTGAGGTGGGACATTATATTGAATATCCAGATGGGCCTAAAGTAATCAGAAGGATCCTTATAAGGAGGGTCAGTCAGAGTCAGAGAGAATCAGAGAAAGAAACATAATGATGAAAGCAGAGTAAGAGGGAAACTTGAAGATTCTACTGGCTGGCTTTGAAGGTAGAGAAAGGAGCAACGAACCAAGGAATGTGGGCAACTTTTAGAACATGGAGAAGTCAAGAAAACAGATTTTCTCCTAGAGTCTCCACAAGGAACACAAACCTGCCAACATCTCGATTTTAGCCCAGGCTTACTCATTTTGGATTTCCAACCTCCAGAACTACAAGAGAGCTAATTTGTGTTGTCTGAAGCCACTATGTCTGTAGTAATTTGTTACAGCAGCACTAGGCATCTAATACAAAAGGGTTCTTGTTTGAACATTTATTTTGGTGGAATAGAGAGGAAAATAAGAAGGGTGGGATGATCTGCTTCCTTAGATGTTTCCACAAGGAGGATAGACTTGTGTTTCATTGCAGAGTCTTCACTTGTCATTTTACCTACAGAATAGAAGTTCTGGAGAACTGTGTTGTCCAATATAGTAGCCACTAGTCATATGTGGCTATGTAAATTTACATTGAAATTAATTAAAATTACATACCTTTAAAAATTAAATCCCCAGTCCTCCTAGCCACATTCCAAGGGCTTAATGTCCAAACATGGCTAATGGCTGATACATTGGGCAGCACAGGTCAAGGGCATTTCTCAAATTTTCTATGAACATTTGTAAAAGTTCTATCAGACAAAATTGCTCTGGAGATGTTGATCTTTCCCAATTTTGCATAAGAGTTGCAAAAATCTCTTTCCACATCTCGACCGCATCTATGATTGCAAGTTGAGACTATTGGACTCCTTCGGCTCTGTAACTTGCATTTATTTGCAGTGCTCACTAACTAGGTTTTAAAATCTGTGCTTCAAGGCCTTCTAAGGATGCAGAAATGCCATAAGGACCAGGACATGAGGGAGAATATCTCTGTGTCCCTGTGTGTGTAATGGGAAGGTGGAAGGACAAGGCCTTCACCCCTGCCTTAACTAGAACAGCTTCCCTCTTTTGTGTTTGTCTGTTGAGCTCATTGTACCATTTCATTTGGAGAAAGGTCAAATGGCTTTCAAAAGAAAAAGAAATACTTGAAAACCTGTGAGGCTGGAATGAGGGTGTCTCCCCCACCTCTTCTTTGTCCCCTTCATAGTCTCCTGGACAAGTTTCCATCTCATGACCAGAAACAATAAATCATTTGCACTTGAATATTGATATAATTCACCATCTAGAGTTTCTGTATTTATGAAAATTTCTTCAAAAACTTGATCTAAAAATTATTTTAGAGGATGAAGTTAATTTGAAAAGCAGTGTGTTGGGTTGATCATTTTCCTCCTAGGATTAGCTCTACTATTTTGTGTTTTTATTCGCAGAAACATTGTATTCTGTCCTACTTAAACACATACATGCACACACAGGCACTTACTTGTACTTTATAGAACACACTGTACCTGTTGCAGTAAAGGTTTATAGTGCTTCTGGCCAAAAACAATAAATTTTGGATGAAAAAGGAGGGCTTTTGGGGGTTCTGTCAAACCATATAATTCTCAACTCCCAAGAGACTTCTTAGCATAACTGAAATCCCCATTGGTTCAGCAGAGGCTGGCTTGCCAAATGGTGAGAGCCTCACGTTTGGTAGGTGAAGTTATTAAATTTTTTAATGTTAAAAGCATTGAAGATCACACTTCTTGCCTTTAACAATGATTTCATGTTAATCAGATACTATCTTGTGTTATATATAAATCTCCCAGCTAGAGCAAACTTCCCCGGTAATAGTAAGCACACCTGTGTTTCTGCCTTTCCTGGGCAGAATTAACGCTCAATAAATGCTGCCTGAAGCAATTGTCATCGCTCCTCTATGGACAAGAACCCATCCCTGTAGAGTTTGCCTGGGCACACAGCCTCTCTAGGCCTCAGTTTTCTTATCCCTGAAAATCCAGGTTTGTGGATTAGAGGAGCTCTGCTTCTTTTTAGCTCTAACCTTGTTTGGTTACCGGATGGGTGAAAATAATTAGAATCAAAGAATTCTTAACTTTTAAGGTAAGAAGGGAAATGTGTTACGTAAGACAGCAATAACAGGAAAATTAGGCCACATTGAACAGCAGTCACTAGTTCCATGTAAGCTTCGAATGCATCTGTAGCCGTGTGTAAACAAAAACCATTCTCATTTTAAAATACATACGAGCCGCTAAGACTAGAGGTGGATTTACCTGCAGTTTACGAAGCTAACACTCGTTGGAATGGACCCCCTCCAAGGCCTGGGGAGAGGCCTTAGCAATATGATTGCCTGTTGATGTAGTTTGTAAACCTGGAAAAGTGCAGTGTCTTAGCTGTAATCTGTGAAGACTGCCATCTCCTCCCATTCATGCTCCCTTTCCTGTTGGGTGGGGTTTGGGCGACCCTGGGCATTTTGTGGATGCAACTAAATAAAGGTGAGTCGTGGATGCATTTGCTTTGAGTTTAGCAAGGTGTTCTGACGTGGAGCATCATCCCAAGAACTCTAGACAATCACTAAGAGTTTAGGGTTTTGCCCATTCCTGCAAAAACTCTGCTGGGGGAGTTAATGAATCAAAACAATGGTTAAGAAGAAGGAGACCAGGAAAGAAGAGGAAAACAAAAAAGCCAGAATGAATAGTTTATCTTTGAATTATCAGTCCTGTTTTAATAACCAGCAGCACTTTAGAATTAGACATGCTGCAAACAAGGACTTGGGAATCAAATCGGGTTAAAATCTCAGTTGTGCCAACTGTGTAAGTTTGGATAAAATATTTTTACTTGAATCCATTCCCTCGCCTGTTCACGGAGATAACAATAGCTAGCTCCCATGTTCTCGTGAACTTTAGATGTTACAACATACATATGCATATCACAGGCACTCCATAAATTACAGCTATTTTTTAAAATCGTGCAATGGAATGTTCTCTTATGGTGCACTTAATCTAAATATCAAAAGTACCAAGCAAGGGAAAAAAGTCTCCCTCTGAGACTGTTGAAGTTGGGAGGCCCTTTGAGATGTTTAAATGAGGAAACTGGGGCTTTGTAAAGCCGTGACATGCACAGGTTGTGCCCCTAGGCAGTGGCAAAGCTGGTCTTAGAACCCACCTGTCCTAAGTTGGAGAATAGTTAGGATATGTGGGTGACCTCATTCTAAAAATAAATCAAGGAGTAAGTGCAGTGTGCAGAAGGTCATGCATGAGGCACTCCTGGTACCAGCAAAGAGAGGGAGTTATCTTTGATCAGTGTGTAAGCACTGCACATATGTTATCTTAGTAAAAACCACACCACTGCTCTGTGAGGACGTTGCAATACAGGCTGTTTTACAGATGGAAAAAAAAAAATGAGACCCGGAAAAATAAAGAATTTACGCAGGGTGACACAGTAATAATAGATGACAAGACTCGAATTCAGCCCTAGGTCTATGTGACCCCCAAAGCCAGGCCCTTACCCTCCATTTCACACTGCCCTGTCTTCTAAGACTTGGTCCACACAGAGGCTCTCTCCACCTTTGACCAAGTTGCAACAGCAAAAGCACTCGTTGTGATTCTATCTTCTTCCCTCCAGCTGTAACCTTGGTGGTGCAACCCGGGCCACTGTTCTTTGGTCACCAGAACACTACTAACAGAACCTGTGCTGGACATATTCATGATTTCCTTTCAGAGCTTTATAAAGTGTGTAGCACAGTTTTCTCAAATATTTTTCATAAAGTCAAAGAATTAGGGGAAAAACTCAAGCATTTGTTTAGGTCATTGCCTGAGCAGACACACACTTGAACAGTGAAAATTCTGCAAATTTATTTCACTTAAAACATCCTTTAGTTCGATGGCTCTCAACCTTGGCTCACATTAGAACCACTCGAGAAGCCTTAAGATAATTCCATGCCTAGGTTCCACCCAAGACTAATAAAATTGGAATCTCCAAGAGTGGGGGCCTGGCATGGTAGTTTAGAAGCTTACAGATGAGGTTAGTGTATAACAGCTGAGGTTGAAGGTTGGCTGACTTCCTCAACAATCCTTTCCAATGCTGAATTTCTGAGACTCTCAGAAAAAAACTGCCTCATTACTAACCAAGGTACCTTCGTGGAAGGTAAGTTTCCCTGGTGAGTGTGGAGGTGTTGATTTATA
>NW_017731571.1:2332861-2333753 GCF_001890085.2 Hipposideros armiger | reverse complement strand
GGATTCCAGGAAGAGGACGGCTTCATGTCAGTGCAAAGCACCCTGCTTGATTTCATGACGGCATTTAAGGAAAGGAACACTTTTTAAAAGCTTGGATGCTGAAATTAGAGCCTAAGGTTTTAACTGAGGTCTACAAGTCGATGCTATAAGAAATACTACGATGTCAAGTTCATATGTGGCGGGGAAAGAAAGAAGAAGCCGGGGAAATGACAGTTCCGTGAAGTGTGTTCACTGTACCCTCATTGCTAGCATTTGGTTCAAGCATCCCATTCACAGATGCAGAAGCTGCTTGCCTGTCTTGGGCTGATGAGGCCACCGCTGGGGTTGGGCTGGAGGGAGTGGTGGGCATGGTTTGACAGCTGCTCAGCAGCTGCTTGCTTTGCAGGAGGCAAGAAGGATGGCTCTCCAATGGACTTGGGCAAAGGGATTTCTATTCTAGGAGAAGCACAGGTCCCAGGTCCACGGTGACACTTGCAGGGAGTGGGCTAGGTGGGTCGGGAGGAGGTCACCATCACTTGGGAATAGTTGGTTGCTGGGGGGCTCTGTCCATCTGAACTGAGCCACGTCTCTTTCACTAAAGGCCATCTTCCCATAGACTAATTAATGCTGCTTTCCTCAGAGACATGCCCTCTCCCTAAGCTAGGACTTATTCTATCAAGCATTTCCTTGGCTGGCAGTAAGGGCCAGGGGCCACTTTACATGATTTCTTCCCATCGCAGATGTCCCTCTCAGTACAACCTGGGTATGACCCTCCCAAGGGGAGGAAAGTCATTTGTCACCACTGTTAACAAACAATGTAAGCACACCCTAGTTCCCTGCTAGCAAAGGAGGCAGATGAGAAGTGAGGGAGAGCACAGGCTGTGGTTTCAGCCAGTCGTGGGTTCAAATCTCA
>NW_017731571.1:2319113-2332297 GCF_001890085.2 Hipposideros armiger | reverse complement strand
AAAGCCATTTCTGGACATGACTGACACTGCTCAGCCCATTTGTACCAGTAGCCCAGACTCTAACTCAGCTGACCTTCTGGCTGTTAAAAAAAATACTTTCAATGAACATTTTATCATTTCAAAACAACCATGATTGGTACATAAAAACCATTATATTGTTCTCATATAAATATATAACAGTAAAACTGGATAGATGTTATATTTACCAGTAAAACTGAAGTCATCTCTGAAAATTTTGGAAAGCATTTAGCCAAGAGTCATAGTAGAATAGTGAAATTTGTGAAATTGTTCCATGTTTAAGACTTTAGGCATCTAAAATGACTGTCCTATTTCCTAGGGCAAAATTCAGTTCTAAAAGAATGATAAAGGGGAAAGTGATTGATGAACTTTTAATTTCAAATGTGTCTGGAAATAGCTTGTGACAGACAGAATAAAGGCCTCCAAAGATGTCTACGACCTAACCCGGGAACCTGTGAATAGATTACCTTCCATGGAAAAGGAACTTTGCAGATGTGATTAAGTTAAGGATCTTAAACTGGGGAGATAATCCTGAATTATTTGGGCGAGCCCAAATTAACCACATGGGTCTTTAAAATCAGAGAAACTTTTCCTGCGGTGGTTAAGGCCTATGTGGTGGTGGAAGAAGGATCAGAGAGGTGTCACTTTGCTGGCTTTGAAGGCCACAAACCAAGAAATGTGGGCAACCTCTAGAAACTGGGAAAAACAAGGAAATGGACTGTCCCCTCTAGAAAGGACTGAAGCTCTGCTAACACCTTGATTTTAGCTCGTTGAGCCCTGTGTGGGACTTCTAACTTACTGAACTGCGAACCAATACACAGCAAAATTATATAACTTTTAACTAGTCACTTTTGTTATGTATTATAGATTTACAATCACGTACCACTTAATGACAGGAATATGTTTTGAGAAATGCATTATTAGGTGATTTCATCGTCGTGCGAACACACAGAGTATACGTACACACACCTAGATGGTACAACTTACTACACACCCAGGCTCTACGGTACAGCCTACTGCTGTACCAGGTTACAAACCTATACAGCATGTTACTGTACTGAATACTGTAGGTAATTTCAACAAGGGTATTTTTTTTTAATCAAAACATATCTAAACATAGAAAAGATACAGCAAAAGTATGGCATGAAAGATAAAAAGTTGTACACCTGTGTAGGGCACTTACCATGCATGGAGCTTGCAGGACTGGAAGTTGCTCTGGGTGAGACAATGAGTGAGGGTGAGTGGATGTGAAGGCCTAGGACATTATTGTACACTACTGCAGACTTTATAAACACACTACACCTAGGCTACACTAACTTTATAAAACAACATTTATAAAATCAACCACCCAGGAAAATGATGCTATCAAAAGACAGGGTAAACATGAGATAAATGAGGCTGCTGCCAGCATAACATGGCATACAGTTTTACAGCAAACTTTTTAATAAATAGAAAGAGTGTACTCTAAAATAAAGATAAAAGTATAGTGTAGTAAGTACATAAGCCAGTAACAGTCATTTACTTTTATAATCAAGCATTATGTACATAATTGTATGTGCTATATTTTTATATGCATAGTAGGCAGCACAATAGGTTTGTTTGCACCAGCATCACCACAAACACAGGAGTAATACATGGTGCTAAGATGCTATACTCTACAGCATCACAGGTGATGGGGCTCTTTCAGCTCCGTTATAATCTTACGGGACCACCGTCCTGTATGTGGTCCGTCATTGACAGAACCATCATTATGTGGCACATGACCGTATTCAATATTAGAAGCAAGCCCCAGCAGAGTCATTTTTTATATTTTAATATTAATATTTTCATTGTTGGGCCTTGCAGCCTAATTTTCTTTTCCTCATTCACCTCAGCATGGCGTGGCCTTCAGGTTGCGGATGGGCCTCTCAATGTGAAAAAGGAATATGGAATTATTCTCCAGGAAGCTCCTTGTTCCAAACCCAAGAGGGGAGGAATACTGCTGCACACCAGGACACGCCCAGCAAGATTAGAGGCTGTAACTATGGGAACGGGGCCATGCAGAGCAAGATATAAATCCTTGTAATCATTTTTAGTGAAACACAAACATGGAGTTAGCGTGAGGGCCACAGTTTCTGGGTGGTTGGTTCTAACTTTAGCAATCAGGATTTAGAAGGGAAAGTCTTTAGCTCTAATGGCCTCCAGATGTTCCTCTGGTCCCAGCCGAAAATTTTTCATCATTAATGATTAATTGTTTTGTCAGCAGCAGAATTTTTTCGTAATATCTCCAAATGGGTGGTAGTGGCCAGTAGTCATCAAACCAACCCCAAATGAGAGTTTAATCTTGGGGTCACTTTAAGTGTCTCATCCTATGCTACTTAATTAATACTTGCTGAACAGTATAACCACCAGAACTTTCTGTTTGTATGACAATTGACTATCTGACTATCTGATAACAATCAGTCACTGAACTCATGTATAACTGTGATGCCCTATTTTAACAACGGCTGGCATCCGGGCCAATATCTAGAAGAAAAAAAAAGGATGTCAAATGTCAGTCATCTTGGGTGAATCAGAAGCAAAGGGTTTATTGCAAATCACAATTAACTACTTCATCAAGGAATTTAGATTAAACGCTTCATTCACATCAAATGGGGAACATTTAGGCAGCAATGACTTTTGAGAATCACTCTTTGGGAATTTCAGATAAAAAGAAAACAACTTTTGTTTTCTAGAACAATAATGTTATGGCCACCTACACTTAATAAGAGGTGACTATACAGGATCTGCTCTGAGATGTTGTTTTAATTATATAACAGTCTAAAAATAAGTAAATTACTTCTATTCATGCTTCAATTTCCTCTGTTTGAAGAATGAGAACACAGTTTACCTTTCTAGAAGTCTCTTCTGAGAATTGCCATCTACACACCATCTTGAATTCACAAGGAAAGGAAGGCAAACTGTACTTGGTGGTTGCAGTTAGGTATCAGATGTGGGTTATGTCACAGCAGGACAGGGGAATCAGTTATGTTGGAAAGGTGCTCGAAAAGCCTATCCTTACATACCTACTTAGAAAGGGCTTGATTTACAACTTGCTAATAAGTCCAGGTTGCCCTGAAGCTTCTATCAAGTGCTTTTATCTATGCTTACATTCATGAGTGTGACTAGATAATTTATGAGGTTGACTCACCAGGATATATGAGTTCATGGGTTATTAGGGGCCTGTATTATAGGGCCCCCACACCACTTAGTGAATGAAGCATTTGTGGCTACTGGCAAATAATAGAAGCTCTTTGTATTTTTTAATAAAATGACAATAAATCATTTGACTCTGTACCAAGTCTTTAATCAGCGCCCGCCTCCCAAACCACCCACCGAGCAGGGTTCTTTAGGAGTTTTACTGTTTACAAAGAGGGAAGTCCCTTTGCTGGAATGTTAGAACAAAGGAAAGATGTTATTACAGACTAAATACATAGGCAGATCTGTCATGGAGAAGAACTCTCGCCTTCCATTTTCCTCCTCATTCAGGGCTAACAAACATGGCACCCGCAGAAACCCTTACTAGAAGGGAGACACAGCAGCAGTGAGCCCCGCCCCACTGGGAGTGACTGGCAGGGTGCACAGCTAGAATCGACAAGATTTTAAAAATACATATTTTGATTTTCACAAATTCTCTCATCTGCTGGTAACTACTTCTGGAAATTTAAATCACAGACCCATTCTCTTATGCCATTTTTCAACAGGTGTTCACTATATAGTCTTCTTAGACTCCCCCTGGTCCTCTTTGAAACCCAAAACTCATTTCTTTCCGTAATTCCTACAACTACAACCTCACAGAGGGCTCTATAATTACCAAGGCAATGAGAATTAGTCCCAGTGCTCTGAGGAATCCAACCCTCTGAATTAAGGAAAAGCATCCCTTTGCTAACCGATGTCCTGGTTTTTTCTTCCTTAAAATCAGCATGAAATAGTTTGCTGGTTTCAAATGGTGTGATATGATGTGACGTGATGTGACATAAGGGGTAATAGGAAAGAAATTCTATTCTAATATTAAATATCTCTTTGTCCCCTGATCATATTGTTTAAAATAATAGTAATTATAGAAATTATAATAACACTAATGAAGAGAGCTAGCATTTATTATACCTTGATTATGTGTCAGACACTCTGCTAAGCACATTATCTTCACTATATCCTCTAACCCTCAGAACAACCCAAAGGCAAGGCACCATTAGTGTATTTATTCCTATTTTACAGATGGGCCTGGAATGACTAAGATAGTTGATATTTGGGTCAAGCACTGTACACCCTTTTCTCTTGCTATTAAAATGTATTCATCTGTTCTTTCAAAAAAGATTTACTGACCCCCTACTATGTCCTAGGCCCTGTGATGAACTCAACAAATCATTTTGATCTAAGAGAAGAAAAAAGACTGTGTAAGAGAAGTGGGCTTCTGAGAAAGTGAAAAAATGCTGACTTCCCAGTTTGCTGGCTTCCTACTTCTGCCCGGAGGGATAGTAATAGGAGCCTATCTCTCAGGGGGAAGTCTGTCATATTCACCTTTTCAACTGGGTGGGAGGAATGATATCTGAGGAATGTGAAATGTGCCTACAGGTTTTCTGCAAAGACTGAAGGGGGTGGAGGGGCTGAGAAATGATGGGGGAATTTTCAGGTCTGAGAAAATGCACAAATAAACTTAGAATACTGGTATCTCTATTTGGAAAGGCCGAGGAGGTCTTTGAGTTTAGCCCTTAAACCACCTCTCTGTTCAGTGCAAGATCCCCTCTTAACAAGTGGTCAGGGTATCTCCACTTACATACTTTTAGTGTTGGGGAACTCTCTACCTCATAAAGCAGCCTATTCTGGGTGCTAAAGGCTGTTTTTCATAATACTGAGCCGGAAATATGCCTCCACATAACTTCCACTCATTAGTCCCAGCTCTGTTCCTGATGTTATGCCAGATAAATCTAATTCCCCTTCCATAGGAATGCCCTTAAGTGTCTAGCATCAGTGAGCTTGTCCCCACTAAGACTTTCTTTTCTTGCTCCTTCAGCCTTCTCTCATGTGTTATGATTCCTAAACCCTTTACTCTCTAAGCTGGAGAAAGAGAAACTGACAATTAATAAGCTGGACCAATTCAAGGCTCACTGGGAAGAGCTATTCATAAACACACACTGAAGTGACAAAAGACTGTGAAGGAGGGGCTGGGGCATCTCCTCTGGCCATTAGGACATGGACAAAGAGTCTGCAGAGTTGAGCAGATCTGAGATCAGAGTATTTGAACTCCTAAATAGTGCCTAAGACACTCAAAATCATCTTTAGAAGGCCAGGCTGTAGGGTCTAATATAGGACCAGGGAAGCAAATCAAATGGCTCAAAGAGCATACTTGCTCCTGGCAGATTAGGCAGCCATCTCTGGGGGAAATTTTATTTATAGGGAGGAAGGAGATAGGTGGAGTTAATACTTATGGATTCTTTGACGCTCTAAACCAGCGGTTCTCAACCTTCCTAATGCCGCGACCCCTTAATACAGTTCCTCATGTTGTGGTGACCCCCAACCATACAATTATTTTCGTTGCTACTCTATAACTGTAATTTTGCTACTGTTGTGAATCGTAATGTAAGTATCTTTTTGTTTTCCAATGGTCTTAGGCGACCCCTGTGAAAGGGTCGTTCCACCCCCAAAGGGGTCGTGACTCACAGGTTGAGAACCGTTGCTCTAAACTCTATTGGAAACAACAGCTACCCCAAATTCTAGTTCCTCCACCCTCATAAGTTCTGTTTTTCTTATATTTTGTAAAGAAGCGAAATTGAGAAAAGGCTACCAATGGTCCCCTAACAACACCCACTTCCCCTCATAATACTGTGATGCCCAACCTATTCTTTCTGATTACTCTGTGAGTAAGGGCTTAGTTTTTTAAGGCAGGTTTTAGCAATAAAACCAAAAAAACCTAAGTGTAGGGCATGTAGGCTATACCAGAATCAGAAAGGGAAACTCATTTTTAGTGTTACCTTTACATGATGGTAAATTATTTTGTTGTTTACCTCACTGATATTTTCAGAGGAATTTGTTAACTTCTTTTTTTTTTTTTTTTTTAAACCCATGGCAACCCACTGCCACAGGGGCTGCAGCCTACGCCGTCGCCGGCGACTCATGGCAGCCCAGGTCGGGCTGGACTCGAACCGCTGTTGCTCAGAGCTCAAACTCTTGAGCGAGCTCTTAACCAACTGAGCCACTCGGCCGGCCCTGTTAACTTCTTGAAGTTCATTTAGAACCCAACTTGCAGGCTCAAAGGCTCATGTTAATATAATGATGCCAAAATTATTTAGTCATGATTTCTCCTGCTTAATAGAATGACTCTTCTTACTTGTTACGTGACTATGTTCGTTGCTTCACTTTGCCACTAGTTTTGATGATCATGCATTCTTTACAATACTTAGATAAGAGGGTGGACATCCTTTGCTCCACTTTGCAGGTCAGGCAGCTGAGGTTGAGAAATTGAGGCTGAGAGGGGTACAGTGGCTTGCACAAGGTTTTGTGGCTCTGAGTAATAGAACTCAAATAACATATCAGTCTTCTGTCCAGTGTTGTTCACCATGCAGAATTCTTCAGAACATGAGCTAATTACAATGGAGGTTTAAGAATTCAACTCATGTGGGCACACTTGAATTCCAGACCACTGGAAAATATTAGTGACATTAATGCTAGCCACCCATTGAGCAATTAAAAAGAAAATAAAACTTAATTATCATCTGCTAAGGAAAGTCAGAAAAAGGAAAGCCTATACATCTTTGAAAATCTCACCAAGGGTAAGTTTTTAAAAGGTAATGGTTTCCTGTGGCATGTGAGCTATTCTGCAGTAGAGTAAGCACTCAATCATACTTGATTTTCTAGATCCATAGCATTTTCTTTGTCCCTTATCTAAGTAATCTCAAGGAGTCTGATCAAAGTAAGGCACACAAAATGCTTTTATTAAAGAAATGTTTGGTTGTCAAAAGACTGATATCACAAAGATTGAAAACAGGCCTGTTGTTGAGGTTTGGTGACTGCTAGGCCAAAGCCACAGGTCTGGCTAACCTCAAACTGGTCTCTTAATTAAAGAGTAAAATTTAAGGTGGTTCATCTAATTCTTTGGAGGTTTAAGATAAACTCTTGTTGACTGGATGCAGTAATCTATTTCTTTGGGGGTAACTAGAAATATTCTTTTCATTTTTAATGTAAGAATGTGTTAGTCTTGGCTCTGAAGGAGCAATTTATATCCAAGATACTCAAGGAACTCTTTTGAGGTTAATTCATTTTGGAGAAACATAAGGTCTTTTCTTCCATTCCACACAGATTTAAATGATACCTGGTGGGGGATGTTCCTTTTCCAAGGAAGGTGTAATGCACAGAGGCTGAGTTCTTACTCAGCTCAGAGTCTGTTGTCCTCCTAATGGACAATCCTCCACTTAATTTTGAAACAGAAGAATATGAGGAGCTACATGTTAATAGTATGAATTTCAAATATTGAAGCCATGTATTCCTAATAGAAGTGTCTGATCTGGGCCTAGTGCCTTTATCTGACCGTCCACCATCCATCCATCCATCCATCCACTATTTATCCATCCGTTATTTATTCAACATTGAGTAATGGTTAGTTCATATATTCTGAAGCCAGTCTGGGTTGAATACCAGTTTCTTATTTAGCAGCTGTTAAATTATTTAAATTCTCTGAGTCCTAGTTTTCCCATCTGTAAAATGGAGAGCAAGACCCTCACAAGATTATTGTGAAGATTACATAAACTAATATAAACAAAGTGCTTGGAACAGTGCCTGGCACATAACTAGCACTGTTCAAATGGCTCCTATTGTATTATTGTTTTTATTTACTGATGAAACAACTCAGGCACAGAAAAGATGAGTGACCCACCTGTTGGTACAGGACAAATAAATCAGGAGTTAGAGAATTTACTTCTGGGATTATTTGTCTCTCTTTTTCCAGAAAGAAGAGGTTGAGAGCCAGGGAAAAGGGAGGGAATGGGAGATAATATTCTGAGAACTAAATTATTTTGGCTTAAGCATGAGAACTGAGTTCTAGTGCTGTTTTTGTTTTGTTTCTCATTTTTATTGTTATGGTTGTTGTTTTGTTTTGTTTTCATTGAAAATCATTTCCAAAGTCTTCAGAAGAAAGCCAAGAAGATGCATTTACTTATTTATCTATTGATCTGAGCAACTAGACCACAAACCCTCCATGGGCAAGGATTATGTCTTTTCCTGTCTGATACCCCAGTGCTGTAACCCAGCACCCTGGATCTTTGGAGTCCCTGAGAAGCAGGAATAGAAGAGAATTTCACAAGGACACAGCCCAGACACGATGACAGTCTGGTTTTAGGGAAGAGAAACCCCACTGAGGAAATTTCTCAGAACCGGATCCAGGGGCAGTTGGTAGGTCAGTAGGAGACAAGCATTAGGCACCCAAAGAAGAAGACTCTGCCTCTCTATCTCCAGGGGCCCCAGGGCCAGGACACACAGCTCGCCCCTGAATGGAGGGTAGAATCAAGAATAGATTAATAAAGGAGAGGTGCACCCCAAAAAAGTGCCTAAGGGAAGATGAACAAAAAGAGCTGGAAGGCGCTGAGGAACATTGCCTCCTGAGTCACCCCGATTCAACTTGATCCCAGAATTTATTGAGCATGTAGAATGGACAAAACAGGAGACTGGGTATACTGCGGGGCCTTGACCTGTGCATTACAGGAGAAAAGACACTTCTGGAGGAGAATTTAAACCCTACCCAGGCTCCTTCCAGGTGGAGGTCTGGCTGCTCTACTTCCTGTCGGCTCCTCAGTTCTCAGAAGGCATTAACCCCAACTTAGATCATCTGACTTTGAAAGTTTTGCATTTAACCAGCAACACAGATGAGCTAGGATCCAAGTCTGAGGCAGGAAGTATCACTCTGAACCAGGGTGACCAACTGTCCCAGTTTGCCTGAGACTGTCTTTGTTTTATCACTGAAAGCCCTCAGTCCTGGGCAAATAGGACAGTTGGCTGTGCTCACCTGAGCTTACGGTTGGTAAATACTCAACAGGAACAATATGGGAAGGACTGCCTGAATAATATGTAGTCTGGTCACCTCTCTGAAAACGAATGAACTTTATTTAGCTTGTTTATTATTTATGGAGACAACAGAGAGATGTGTGTGGATTGCGTAGCACTTGCCTCTGTGGAATTATTTTTACTGAGATTCCCTTTGTCAGGATGCTCTGGCTCTATAGCCAGGGTGTTGTAAGAAGTAGCTTTGGGTGGCTCGCTGTATTATTTCCTGTACAGATATCACCAAGGTTTAATTCACTACATTACCCAGTGTCCCCCTCCTGGAGACCCATCGGGGGAATTTCAGTGTTAGGGAGTCTCCTATTTGCTAGCGGCTGGGTAGGTGGGTCCTTTTTGTGGCTACTCTATAGCAAGTTGGCATTCCTTGGCAAGTGGTGTGAATTCTTCTGAGTTCATCTCATTTTCTTTTCACTTCAATCTTACACTTTATTTTTATCTAGCATGTATTTCCTGTAAGTTATTTAGATACAGAAATAGGATGCAATTAAGCTATGTTTCTGGCCATAAGTTACTTGAGCCATTTGACTTCATGGAGGTATAACGCATTAATTAGCTTGTTTGCTTGTGGTAAACTCCATGAGATTCCCTCTCCAGGTAGTAAATAGTAGGAGGCTCTTGCAGTCCTTCTGTGTAGACAGCAGAGAGTTATTTAAGAGAAGCGACAAGAAGACCACAGCAGGAGCCTTCGGTTGGGTCTAAAGTGAGAGACTAATATCTTCAGAGCCTAGTAGGGTAATGCGAAGTAGCTAAAGCTTTAGTCCCGCATCTATCCTTGTCATCCAGAGGAGAGCTTCTCAGGAGAGGGTAAGGTTTGGGTCTCAAGCAAGGTAGATCCCACGCCCCACGCTCTCTGGACCAAAACCTATGGAAGGGCAATAAAATGTCTTGGGGAGTCACTGAGTAAAGGGATCTTGGGTCTTACTTCTCCTAGACCCTGCTCTGGGGAGGCGACAAGACCCTCAAACAGGTATGGCTGCTTGGAGTCTTGAGCCATATGAGGTTCTAGCCAGCCTCCTGGGATTCCCACCTGTCTCCAAGCGAGCCATTGGAGTATCTGAAAGAGAGCTGGGCCTGTGGCGTTAAGAGTGGAAGCTTCCTGTAAGGACTGAAGCCCGAGACTACACCTAGATCTCTGAGGTTGCCAGTATAGAGACGGATGACGACCCCAGGACCAGGCCTGCAACAGTTCCTTCCCATTCCAAACCCCTTGGCTATGCAGCATTGGTGGTATGGTGGTGAGCAGAGCTGCCTTCCAAGTACCTTGGCAATACGAAAGTCAACCCTTCCCCCACAACAAAAGGAGGTGACCCCAAATTGCCAGAGATGCATTTTTCGTCAAATGGGGGCAGATAGACATTAAAATCAGTTTTAGGGGAAAAAAAAAGTTACATTTCCTTCACACCTCACCTTGTGGATTGAGATGAGAGCTTGCCCAGGTATAACAATGATGAGAAAGAACAGTCATGATGGAGACGATGTTAACTACCACTCATGATGTGTCTGCTCCTCTGCTAAGTGCTTTAACTCATGAACTTCCTACAACAGTTAGGTATGTACTGCTAAATCCCCACTTTGGAGGAAATTGAGACACAGAGAGGTTAAGTAATTTCCTCAAGGTAACACAGCAGGGTGCAAGATTTGAACCTGAGTAATCTTAACGACACTTAGCAACACATTTAATGTGTATAAACCAATTGGTCAGAAATTGTTTCCTAATTTCCAACTAAAACTTGTGGGAGTTTAAAACATTCCCTCTTGTTTTGTTCTTAACAGAAAGAGCAAGTAGTTACTCATGTGATCCATGTCTTTTCTCCATTTCCCTTTTTTAAGTCAGAATGACCTCAGTTGCCTCAGCCTCTCCTCAGAGTGGCTGTGACCCTGAGGTTGTCACTATTCCTCTATTTCTGATTTGCTCACTGCTTTAGTTTCTGGTCCTGGATTGGAACAGAGATCAGTGTGTGATGAGTATTCTAGGAAGATTGCATTTTTATGACTTCCAAATTAATGTGTTCTGTTGTTAAATTTATCAATTTCTTTAAACAAGCACATCACACTCTGTGATCTCCCATGGTCCCAGGTGTGAGCCTGTCATGCTTTTGCAAAGATGTCTGGATGGTGTTTTCCCCAAGTCCTCTGGGAAATGCACTGTTTAGCCTTATGGACACCAGTCTATCACAGAGCCTGTTCTCTATCTACCTAAATTATGGTGACAGAAAATATAAAAATATAAAGGCAAAAAAGTCATTTTTTTCCTCCCCCCAAAATGCTGAAATTCTTTGAGCCTTTCATTCCCTTCTGCATTTTTGCTGATAACAGTGAACAATGTTTTCTGATACTGCATTAGCTTAGCATTTGAGGTCATAAGAATGTAAATGTTTCCCCAAGGACAAATACATTTGGGGGATTAGCTAGATTGTTTCTTTTATTTAAAGATTTTTTTTGTTATAAAAGGAAGAGAGAATCTGCTGAACAAAACTCAGCCATGATCACCAACAGAAACTAGAGAGCAGAGACCACCATTCACTTGGGTAGGCTCTCAAGGGATTTGGTGAAGTCAACTCCAGGGGCCCATTTTAGTTAGCATGAGTTTACACAATTCTATTTAAATCCAATGACTGTCACATTTAAACGTATTCATATTTGGGTCAGGTCACATAATTAGTGAAACTGATTTTGTTCAGCATTTTATTCCATTGACTATGACTGTTCTCTTTTCATGCTAGCTTCTCAATGTGAGGTGTTTTTAGGAAATGGTTCTTGCCCTGTCCTCATCACCCATTTTCCCCCAAGTCGCCCATAATCTGTCATTTATCCTCGCCGATCTATTGAAACTGTGCTCTTAGAAATCAGCAAAAACTTCTGTTAGGTCAGTTGGAAAGAATGTGTGTTCTTTTTTGTGGCTCTCCCTGAGATCTTTCACGCCGTTGACCTCCATCCGCTCTCCTTCAGACTGCCTCAGTCCCTGGCTTCTTTGACAGCTTGTGACCATTTCTTCTCTTGGGAGGTGTCCATCCTGTCTGGCACATGCTCCAAAGCTTGGCTCCTGTCTCTAGACTTAATTTTCTCTATATCAATCTTGGCTTAGTCTCCTATCTTCAGCTGTCAACATTATTTATATAATTCCTAGGTTCACATCTCCCACGTCGGTCTCCCTGAGCTCCCAGCCAGTATCTCCACAACCTTCTGAACAATTTTATTTGTTAATTTGCTTTACCCTGGCACCTGAAGCACAGCATGCCACTTGCCAGCATCATCTTTTTGCCTATAAATTCATTCCTCCTGAATTCCCTCCCAATCTATCATTTCCTCTCTGAATTACTCACACTGGAAAACTCAGGGTCACCTTTGACTCCTTTCCCCCAACTTTAAACTCCGAGGGGAACAGTGATAGTGTCCGTCTTTTTCATCACCATCTCCTTGGAGCCTGGCATAGTGCGTGGCACATGGAAGGAGCTCAGTATATATTTGCTGAATGATTGAATGAATTTTCTCTTTCCCTATTTGTATTCCTTCAGTCCTCAACCTAATTGCTCTATCAACTGATGTACATATATGTATTGGGGGAAGCTATGTAGGGTGTAGGGTACCCATTGATTGTGGGGACATTTGTGTTGGACTGCCCAGGTTTGAGTCTTGGCACATCTGCTTCATGGCTGGTTGAACTTAAAGCATGTTATGAACCTCTCTGTACTTTAGTTTTGCTCTGTAAAATGAGGGAAATAATAATACCTACCTGGGTATGTTGATGTGAGGATTAAATGATCTTTATACAATGGATATAGTAAGTGTTCAATAAACTTTTTGGCTGATGGTGGTGATAATGATGGTGATGGTGATGGTGGTGATAATGATGGCAGAGGTGATGGCATGAGTTGGGCTTGGTGAGGCTTGGAAATACGTGAGGTTCTATGTTAGGGAATATGTTAGGACATCATGTCAGGATGAGAGCAAGCAACAGCAGCAGGTTGCCAACGTCCAAAGTATGTTTAGGGCAGAAGGTGAAGAACTTTGACGGGTGTGAAAAGCAGCAAGAGAAAAGGCAGATTGAAACTGACCTGGTAGGGCAATGGGCCCCAGTTCTGTCCCTCAAGGCCCTG
>NW_017731571.1:2310069-2312683 GCF_001890085.2 Hipposideros armiger | reverse complement strand
GTTTTCTAAAGGCTTTGGAGGATAGGCACAAAGACCTCCCTCTAATTATATGTTAGGCTTTTCAAAACACTGGAAAGGCAGATTCAAGAGCCCTGGATCCATTTTCAAGCTGTCCTGAGGTCCACGTAGGGTTGTTCTGGGAGTCTGTGAATGTGAACAGATGAGCTGATCCCAGAGATCCAGCCCCAGGGCCCTGAGATGCCGCTGGACATGGGGCCCAGAGAGGGGTTCACATTTAATCCCCCCTTCCCCTCAGCCTTCGGTCATGTATGGACCTTGAAACCACCCTGGGAAAGCTGTAGCTATGAAGACAATCTGAATATGATCCAAAGTCCTGAATAACTCCAGGGAACAATAGGTCCAATCCACAGGTCACCTGGTGAATGTCTGAACACTCTGAGAGGCAGGTGTGGTCATAAAGCAGAGTGGGGGGTAGGCCTTCAGGCTTAGGGATGTGGAATATTCAGAACACAGAGAAGCCGAAAGCAGAGTACCCTGGGACCCTGGGATGCACCACGCGGGGTGTGGGATTACACTGAGTGGGGAGTGAGCTGGAGCGGGAGGCACCCAGAGCCGAGAGATGTCTGGCTGAGTGGAAAGCAGCTGAGTGTGCTTGGGAGAGGAAAGGACAGGCTGAGAAGTGTTAGGAAGGGGCTGACAAGGGCAAGGACTGTAGACTGAGATATGACGGAAAGTATCAGACAAGCAGGCAGAGGGAGGGGCCATGGAGTAGCATGGAGGGGGCATGAACACAACGGGGTAGGGCGGGGAGCAGCAGGGAGTCACCTCTTGGGTACAGTGCTGGTAAACTTGAACTGCAGAGTATTGGTTGATACCAGGTGTTGCGGTGAGAGTAGTGGTATAAAACAGAAGCAAGAAACAAGCTCGCTGTGCAATGAGCGAGCCTCAGGGGCAGTCCAGCCCAGGAAAGGGAAGGCTCATGGGGTCACCACTGAGGAGGCAACAGTTTGATGTCTTTTCACTGTGAGTGATGGAGCACGGTGTGGTGAATGCCTTCACTAGACCACACATAAGAAGAGTATTTGATATAAACCTGTGTCAGCTGCTCAGGCCAGAGGAGAGATCAGAGGAAATAAACTCTACAGGCTGTTCTGAATGTCCTACCTGAGGACCTCTGTGCTCATCAGCTCCCGGGTCAAGCTACAACCGTCTCATCTTCAGCCCTGACAGCTCAACTCCTCTTATAGAAAACCGCACCACCCTTGGCCTTGCAGGTTCCTGTTTAGTGTCAACTCTCTTATGAGACATTTTAAGTCTGTGCCCTTTCAGCCATCTTGCTTCTCGTACCAGGCTCACAAGCTCAGATCCTCCTTGTCCTAATTGCACCATCTATCTGCCTTGTTAAGAAAATTTATCCACAAAATGAAAATTGGGCAAAAGAGAAATGCCTGTCCTTTTAATGTTACGCTGAAGTTTGATCTAAAAGGCTCTTCCAACGATTGTTCAAGTATCTGTTCCTTTACTTGGCTCACCATTTACTATTGGCCTAGAACCTAGATCCATTGAAGTTACTTGGAGTTTTATGCCAGATAGCAATGCAAGTTATTTCTATCTGATAGAGAAGATCACCCCAAAGGGTATGGTTATGGAGGGACATTAACTAATTCTGAAAAAGCTAACCTGGTAACTATCTTATTCCACATTCTTTCTTCAATGGCTGAAATTTCTGTACTTCAAATACTCCCAGAATCAGCTTGTCTGTATGCTTATTTCTTCGTTAATGAGTTAGATAAATTTTTGACACATCTTTATGCTGTTTTTATGCATTCATGTTTTTAACATTTTGAAAATTTGACAGTTCTAGAGGCTGGTCCATAGAAAGGCCAAAATGGACTCACTTGGTGGAGCCAATTAAACTGTGTTGCCTGAGAAGAGTCCCATGGCACAACCTTTCCTGGTTCCCAAAGTGAGTTTCTGGCAGCAAAGAAACTCTATCTCTGTTCACTCCCTGATTTTCAGGGTTTCTGGGGTTTTTGTTTGCCTCTTTTAAATTCTGATTCTCTGATTTTGCTTTTGTTTCTGGGTCTTGGTCAACTCTGTTAGTCTGTACAACTTACAGTCTCTTTTCACAGCGGGCTCCTGTGATCAATGGGTATGTTTCTTGTCTCGGGTCACTAACTGGCCTTGGCCAAGACTAGAGAGTCACCTGGGCATCAGGAAACTCATGACCTGGGCCACACGTCTCCAAGACTGGTGGATGTCTGACCACTAGTTGGTCTCCCCTGTACTGAAAGAGCCCCTGTGTGTCTGTGAGTCTGTTCAGAGCACAGCCACTGAAGTAAGCTCCCTTGGTGAGAGCAGGGATTGGGAATCCAGCTTTATGGGTTGACTGCTTGGCAACTTGCTATGGCCTGTTGTGTTGAGTGGGTGATGGGAGACGGTAGTTCATTTAGTCTTTTTTTTTTTATTGTTTATCTGTTTGAAGTCAAATCAATGAAGAAAATTCTTGCCCACTGGAAAGGAGAGCATCTCTTTGAGATCTGAATGGGTAAGTTTTATTATTTCTGTGCTGAGACTGTAGAAATGCACCTGCAGGCACTTGGTGGGTCTGTGAAGATGTAATTGAGAACAACTTCTATGTTTCATTGTGTCC
>NW_017731571.1:2298754-2308635 GCF_001890085.2 Hipposideros armiger | reverse complement strand
CATGTGTGCATGCACATATATGTGCACATACATATACATACACATATGTGTATGTGTATATCTATCTTTGGTTACTATTGTATATATCATAGGAAGTTGAAAAAGAATAAGTTTTTTAGGTAGATAAGATATAAATACTGTAATTTACTGTCTGGCCCTGTATTGATATAATACCTCTTCCTGTCTATGTATCATTTTTACATGTGTTTGCGTCTTAGATTATAAGTTCCCAAGGCTCTATGGACCATATGTATGATTTTTTCCCTGCATCTTTGAAGCTTCCCCAGAGGTAAATGCATCTCTTAAAAGTGCTTTTTGATGGGGATGAAACAAAAGAAGAAAGGTTTCTGGAAGCAGACTTTCTGGGAATTGCCAGAGAAAGCTGTCCAGAGGTCAGAGGGTGGCTATTCTTCTGTCTGAAGCGGCTTTAAAGAAATCCCTTCCCTGAGGGATGATTCAGCACATCGCTGCCTTCACACCCCAGCCAGATGCTTCCCGAGACTCTACACTGGGAGGCATTATCAGTGTCACTACCTAGGAAGATTTCTGCTTGGAGCAACACTTGGTGTTACTTTTGGCAGATGTAGCTAGAGAGTGGCCAAGAAAGGATGTGACATAAATTCAACAATTTCATTCTGAAAAACGCGTGGTTTCAATGCTGGTCATTTCTTGTTAGTGCTTTGTTTTTCCTTCTTGGTCATAACAGCTGGACTTCCAGGGGAATATTTCTTCTTACAAATTAAGGAAATTTTCAGAGCCAAATTGCAGGTCTTTCCTGATTTGAAGAAAAAAAAACAATGAAAGGATAGCGGGTTTGGCTTTGAATAGTCACCAGGGACACTACATAAAAAGGTGACTATTATTATATGTCCTAACAAAGCAATGTTATTTTTGAAAAATACATTTTTGGTGTTGTTGTTAGAGAGGAACAATCTAACACTTCTATTGAACCTCTACTTGGAGATCCTTACACACACAATTTTAACTTTTAGAGGTGAGGATGGTGCAGTGCAGAGATTACATTTATTTCTAAAACAAGTTTGGAACCAAGACTAGAGATGCACCTAAGACAGCCTTTGGCCCAGTCGGCCTCCTGGTGGAATAAACTTGACCCAGTTGTCCTTGACTTTTGGCCCCTTGGCACCTAAAGGCTATAGAGTTTATAGCTTGAGTGTGAGCGTCCTCTTTGGTAAGATGGGGTAATCACACCAAACTCACCGCAATGCTGTGAGGATAGATTAAATATGATGATGATAATATTTAATATTTTTGAGAGCTTACTATGTGCCGGGCACTGTGTTAAGGACTTAACACATATTGTATCATTTAATCCTTACCACAGCTTAATGTAGAAACTATTTTTCTTCACCATCCTACCATAGGGAGACTGAGGCTCAGAGAGATTAAGTTACTTGCTCAAGGTCTCACAGCTAGTAAGTGATAGAATTAGTAGTCAAATCCCAGTTATCTGGCTTCAGAAATGTGTTTCCAAGCACTATGCTATGTTTCCTGCCCAGATAATGTGTGTGGAAATATCTTACACAATACGTGACACATAGTAGGTATTCAATTGATTTTAATTGGTTCTAAAATATTCCAGCACAAACCTAGGATTTCTATACAGCCCAGAGACTTTTGGAGGCCATTACCAATAATATCTGTGCTATCAACATGATCAATGAAAATAACACACACACACACACACACACACACACACACACACACACAAAACCATACATATCATTAACAAAACACCATGCTGTCCCACCCGGTCTAAAATAAATTCATAGTTAACCTTCAAATGATAAAACTACCTCTTGGGCATCAGGTGGTGCTTCTTTCTGCTAGCTGGATCCCAACGTCTGTATTCCTTCTTCCACTACAACACCTTCTTATTACAGTTAACAGAATTTTCTTGGTAAAGATCTGCCTTTAATCATATTTGCGTTTCTGAGTATCCCTTTGGCTGTTTATGAAAAGAATCATTCTTCTTTTACTCATCTTCCATTTATCTTTGTCCCCTATGTAGAGGACCTTGTGCTAGGTCAGTCTTAAAGAGATAAAGAAGTGGAGGCATGTCCAATAAGAAGCTTACATTTTGGTGACATAGTTACAAGCCTATGTGTAGAATTTGTCATGCTAGAATGTGTCTGCTTTGTAACCTGTATACATTTACCTGTTTTGAGGTGCTCCTGCACTATGTGACTTGCCCTTGTAGGCGTTCTTTTGATGGCAATCAAATGTCTGTTAGTTCAGGTTCTTCTCCCTAAGGATACTAGCTCTTTTCTCTTGGGAATTTTTGAAAAGATAACAAAAGGAATTACTTGAGTTAAACTGGTTGTGCATTATGGGTAATAGAGAAACTCCTGTTATTTTTTCCATCTGGTCATTATTATCTACAATGTGCAGAGTATTTCAGATTCAATAATAACCAAACAGAGTTCCTGCCTTCAAGGAGCCTACAATCTAGGGAAGGGACCCCCAAGCTAGAGACTGNTACGTGCAGATTTGAGCAGAGCTGCTCTACTTTTGTCTGTTTTACATCTTGGTTTTCTGAGTGATATCCCCTTTGAAGAAAGAGTCCTGCTGCTTAAAAAAAAAAAAAAGTGTGAAAATCACTGGTCTGGGCCTTGAGGGCAAACCGAGGCATTTGAGCTTTATAGGATGAACAATGCGGAAGCTGCAGGGATTAGACAGAAGACTAATAAGTCTACAGTAACAGTTTGTCAAAACTCTTATAATTCATTCCGTGGTGTGTGTAGTTGACTGGAAAGAGGAATAAACACATTGACCAGGCAGGAAGGGCCATGACAAGGCTGATTCTTCCTCCAAAATACCTGCTTTCTCCGTCCCCTGCTGGGCAGCCTCTTGGCCAGCAGTGCAGTTCCAGCATCTTACCTGAATCATGGCAGCAGCCCTCTAACCCTCTGCCTTCAGACTCTGAGCCCTTCATCCAGCTCAGCTCTCCAAAACACCCATCTGGTCATTCCATTCCATACCCCAAAGCCTCCAGTGGTTTTCCTTCGGCTGTGGGAAAAAACCCAAATGCCCCCTTGCTCAGCATTCAGCATTCCACAACTTGACACACTCTACCTTTCTAATCCCATTTGGACAGTCACACCTGTCTCCAGCTGACCAAACCTTCCTACATTTATTTTCTCTTGTGTGTTTCATGTCATCCCCTGGCCTTGGGATATACCCTCCACACACACACACACACACCTGTACCTAGTTTACGATCCCTGTAGACTTCATGCAGATTTCAGCAGCCTTTTTTGACCATGTTTGGTTCTATCGGTGTCTTCCGGATGAATGCTCAAAGGAGCCCTGCCTCTTAAATGGCATTCTGGCAGCGATAAGGGTTTTTTTTTTAGTTGTTAAGTGTCACCTAACATCATGCTGGGTTCATTGCACACCAAAAAGTCAAAACCATTTAAATCTAGCTGTATTAGGAATATTCCAGATACCTTTACTCCCAAATAAAAGCTCCATTTTACATGCCATTCAAGACCAGAGGCCGCCTTGTGAACGTCCCATGCCATTCTCTCAGTGGTCCCCTGTCCAGAGCCCAGCCTATGACACCCTTTCGGGTCACAGGACAGGAACATTCAGGGGTTTTATGCAGCTGCCTGTGTTCCCAGAAGTGGCTCAAGCTTAGTCAGCATTCTTTCTTAACTGGGACCTTGTATGAAATGTCTTCTTGACAAATGTCAGCGAAATTGAGAATCACCACACTGTTGATTAAAGGGATAAAAGTCCTGCCTGAAAGGCCTGAGCAACAGGCTTGATTCCCCCCCCGGGGCAGTTGGCTAAGGAAGGGCGGAATTATTGCTGCTTTAAGCCCCGCTCAGCCTGCCCCTAGTTCAATCAGAGGCCGTGGGAGAGGATTCCGACCTGATCAGGCAGTACACGCCATCCTCCTCCCCACAGGCAAGAGTAACAAGAACAATTTCTTGACCTGCAGTGGAGGCAGAGAAAAAGCATTTCCTGTTCCTCACTTGGCCTGGCGCCCATTCGCCAGCCCCCATGCAGCACCACTTCATCTATTAAAAGCTTTCTTTGCCTTACAAGTGCTGACGTTCTAGTGTGAGACAGACTCTTTATAAACCTGTGTCACTGGCTTCCTCTTTCAAGACACAGAAATCACAGCACAGATTGGTTTGTTTTGTTGTCACTGCTCGATCGTCCCCAAGGACCTTTCTCAGCTGTTGTAGGTACAAAACATACTAGGTACTAGACGAGCCAGGTTCTGTTCATCAGGGAGCTCCAAATTTAGGTTGTAGTGATTGTAGATGCCGAAAGTAAAATCAAATGCTAAAATAAAATGAACAGAATAAAATTTAGAAGTTTTTGGCTAGCTCAGGCTGAATGCCAGAACAGTTCACTGTAACTGGCTTATTCAGCAAAGGGTCCAGGAACAAGAACAGGAAGAACTTGACCTTGACCTTAAGGAATGAGCAGCTTGAGATCAGCTAAAGGAGGAGGAAAAAGCTGGATTCTGCCTCAGACACCGTGTCCAAGATTAGGGAGGTGACTCAACCTACTTTCAGACTGGATGTGTTTCTTCTCTGAGCATGGAGAGAGCTTCTTTCACTCTAACCAGCCCTGCTCCGTGGTATCAACAATACAGAAGAGGGGACCTGTGTGCCTCCATCAGAGGATGACAGACAGGGGGCACAGGAAGTGTCCAGGCGTATCTTGCTCACACCTTGGTAAGTTTTGGCCACACTTACCATGGGCGAGGGTAACCCAGAAGCCAATGAGGAGGCCAGTTATTATGAATAAGTGCCTGAGTCTCAAGTTAACATGAGACAACTGTCACCTCAGCATTCACAGGTGGAACAGGTAAAGGAGGGTTACAGGAGACAAAAGGTGACAAGTCACTGGGCTACTAATGGGACTAGCCTCCCCACTTGTTGCGCCTGCCATGCAGGAATCCCGTACTTTTACAGGGTGCTTATACATAGTCAACTCTCAGTATTTTCACCATGTGGGAAAGAAAAAGCATGGAAAAGCTCCATCCGTATACTACAAGTCTCAGTCCCTAATTTCACTCATGGCTTCCAACATCGTCCCCATCAAATCTCTGCCCAGAGACATCACAGAATGGCAAACTAGTTTGATTTCCACATTATCCTTCTGTCTTCAATTAATAAGTTGGCTGGCCTTGAACGAGCCAATTTGGCACTCATTCTTTCCAGTTGTGTAATGAGGATGGCGCTGGTCTGGAAGCACAGTCATCTCTCCCAGCATTACCGTTTGATGATTCTCTCCAAATAACTCTCTTCCCTCTGCTGTGCTTGTAAGTGAAGTGATAGCTGAGAGAGCAGCAGTATAGGGCAGTGGTTAGAGCTTTGCTTCTGGAGTTAGACAGCCAGGGCCTAGAAGTCAGCCCCTCTCGGGGCTCAGAGGGGCTTTCTCTCTGATGGAGGTTGGTCATGTGCATTAAACAAACTCGTCTGGCCTTGATCCACCAAACCTACCTATCGAGTCAGAAATGAACTGCATCAGCGTAAAAACTGTTGCCTAATGGGTTTGGGACAGGTTGAGACCCAGGTTCCATCTCAGCAATCTAACACTAGGAGAAAACCAGGAGACTGTCAACATGCTTATCAAAATATGGCCTATCAGAAAGACAACACGAGCCAGAGTGAAGCCTTTTGAATGTGGATACAGCTGCAAGGAGTGACAAGGGCTCGCTGGCATGCGTGGTGACCTCGGACTCATGATGCGAGAGGGCAGTGCTCAGGCCCCAGGCTCTTGAGGAGTGACTTGGAAAGAAGCCCACCCCTCTCAGGGGCCTGTGGGTGCGGGAGGCCTGAATGTGACCCTCAGTTCAGTGAAGGAGCCAACAGGTGGCGGGTTGCTGGGGAAAGATGTCCTACAGGAAACCTTTTAATTTTTCGGTAGGGAGAGGATTTCATGGGAAACAGCGAAAATGATCAGTTCCTTTTTTCCCCAAAGCAGAGGTGGACACATTTTTATGCCACTTTTTCTTAACTGTTCCCTCAAAGTTCTGGATCTGACGTCCTTTCTGTGTTCCCTGTTTAGAATTTTTTTTTAATTAAGAATTTTTAGTAGCTTCACAAGCCCCGGAAATTGCCGATCACCCAGCAGTAACTGAAAACTGAAGGAACAGTTCCCCTCCCAGCAGGCCCAAGCTGCTGGCTCCACACAGGGCTCCCCAGGACATGTCCAGCCTGGTGCTTGGGGCGGCTGCCCTGTGCGGGGGGACAGAGAGAGATGGGGCCCACAAATCTCCTCCTTTGGCCACAAGCACATCTGTTTCCCACCACGGGGGCCTGGCCCCAGGGGTGCTTTTTCACATCTTGCCTTTTTATGGGGCCTCCTCCTTCTATGTGAGACGCCTGTCTCCCCTGTGCTGGTTCCTCACCGGGGAGCACAACTCCAGCTCGTCAGCTGTTCTGTTAGGCAACAGCATGTGCTTTTTAAATTATTATTATTATTCCTACGGGGATGGGGAAAAGCACAAATAAGTTACCAGCCCTGAAGCCTTTATAGCAAAAGGATGAAGAACTCTGTTTTATCTTAGAAGCAATAAGTGGGGACTGGGATTGTAGAGAACTTTAAAGGGAATCTAGCGGAGCTCTGACATTCCTGAGACAGGAAGTGTTTGCTTTGAAGTTTCAGAACACAAAGGGGGTCTGAGTCCTGGGAAACTGGTAGGAATGCTGGAGCCAAAGGACATAGCCCCCAAGCTGGGCGACTCAACAGCCGGCCACTGGACTGGAACCTCCTGTCAGTGGGAATACTGGTGATTACCTAGGTCTCCATCTTTTACTTATCTTGATGTAGAAGCTCTATGTTAAGTTGCACTGATGTCAAGAAAAAAATAATAAATTTTGGGGGAAATATACACTGGTAGTGACAAGTTGGGAGATTCACGGGGCTCGCTAGCGTTTTCCTGAAAATGAGGTAAAGTAGGACAACAGTGGCTTGTTCCTTGGCTTGGCTCTCCAGCCAGGTGAGCTCAGGGTGCCATCAAGGCCATCAGTAGAAGCGGGGTTTTTAGTTGTCCCACAGTGCATGGCTGCGCTGGTGCTATCTCGGTGATTCAGATCCAGGAAATCCAGTGCCTTCACAGGAAACGGTCTTCGTTACCGGAGCTGAGAGCTGCAATTAAGCACTACTATCATGCTACATCAAGTTCTCGTCCAACAATTTTCCATGGAATGAGACATAACTGGAGAAGTATGTGCCTCTCACTCACCAAAGGCAGATCCAAGATTTGTGGGGCCAAAGCTTACTCAATGTAGGACTAAAGAAAAGAATACTACTACGTTATAAATGCAAAGTCAGGAACAGGGTCTCTGCCCCCTGCCACGGTTATCAGCAGAAGACAGTCAGGCTACTCACTGCAAGCTTACCCTTTGGGCATGGGGTCACAGCAGGTCAGGGACAATGGCCCTTGGTTGCCTGAGCAGGCTTTGGTTCACCCAACAACTAAGGCTGCTCCTAGAATCTCTATCCCAGAGGGTAAAACAAAGAAGCCGTGTGTCCCAAGTCCTCCAAATACAAGCCATGCTCCCCAGGGACATTTTTCCTTGCAGCTTTGCCTCCCCCAGGGCCTTGCAGAGTGCCTGGCACACAGCCAGCCCATGATTGACTGTATGCTGAAGTGAAGAACTAAATTGAAGAAAAAAAACCAGTTCCCCAAGAGAGCCTGAAATTCCTCAACTGGGTTCAAAGGCGAGGGGGAATTCCCTTTCTGCACCCAGGAGACATGTGCATTCTTGCTTGGCCTGTGGTGGAATGGTACAGGAGCACCTCAGAGATATTGCAGGTTCAGTTCCAGACAACTGCAATCAAGAGTCACACAAATTTTTTTGGTTTTCCAGTACATATCAAAGTTATGTTTCCACTATACTCTAGTCTATTAAGTATGCAATAGCATTATGTCTAAAAAAAAATGTACATACCTTAATTTAAAAATATTTTATTGCTAAAAAATGCTAACCATCATCTGAGCCTGCAGTGAGTTGTAATCTTTTCACTGGTGGAGGGTGTTGCCTCAATGTTGATGAAAACAAACCATCTGCACAGTACAATAAAGTTAGGAATGCCTATAAATATCTTCCTGTTTGTTAAGAACTGGGGCTCCTCTGGGGTGGCCTCCAGGGCCACCGAGGAATCCTGAGGCCTGGACCCCCTGGCAGATTGGAAGGTGGTGCTGGAGGGACTTGTGGACTTGATGCTGTTTGTATCCCTGGGCCTAGCCACGCCATCCTTGTCATTTCTGCTGACTTTGGCCAAGGCGGACTCTCCCTGCTGGTCTTTGTGATTGCACATGTGTGACAGTGGAGGCAGGAAGATGAAGGACTCTGCCTCGGCCTATGAGCTGATGGCACTGCAAGACGAGCAGCTCCGGGAAGTCAGTGTGTGGGAGGACACCTCCCTGCGTGGTGGGATTCTATCTGGCAGACGGTAAGAAGGGTGATTCTGACAGATGGGAGAAGCACTCCCGTGGGGGTGGAGGAGACATCAACGACAAATGTGTCAGGCAAGTTGACCTGTCCTCGGGCTGGGATGCCTTGCAGGGGACATGTCAGTGTGCAGGTCCCAAATGATGGCCAAGGCAATACTCCACAGCACACTGACCCAGCGAGACACTGTGCTGGGAAGAAGGGTTCCATGGCCAAGCAGACTTGGGAAACGACACACTGCAACCCCCACACACACACTTGGAAATTTGTCAAGTACATTAGCATGTTAAAGTCTGAAAGTCTCACAGTTGACAAAGCAAACCGAAACTGTATTAACTTTGCCCAGCTTTTCCCAAATCTGCTGGGTCACAGAACCTTTGCTCGTGTAACGCCTGTGCATCATGGGACCACGTGCCACAGGTGATGCTGGAAGTGAGTTGATAGCCAGCTGGCTGAGGAGGGAACTGCCTCAGCTGCAGGGTGACTTGGGGTGGGATGAGGTGCACCTTGATTGTACCGAACTCTGCCCTGCAGTCCAAGGCGTGACTCTGTGGAGGAAATTTTAGGAAGTGGGACAGAGAGGGTAAAATAATCCTCAGGAAGCAATGCATGTCTTGTGTGGGCAAGAGAAATACATAAAAAAGTGTCCCACTCTGTGAGGTTAAGAAAAGATAGTCTATGGGGAGACTGAGACCCTGTTAAGAGAGGTTGTTATAATGGCAGATGTTAATGGAATAGGTGTTATTGTGATTAGATGTATGAATGATACCCCCAAATTTTAATATTTTATTTATTATTACTATGAATGGCAATACTAACATTTATCTAATGCTTTATTGTGTGCAGAGTTATTTAAATCACCTATGATCCTCAGAAAACCTCTATGAGATGTATGATGGGCCTTAACATCATTCACACTATGGATGAGATAACAAGTTAAGAGTGAATTGCTCCAATTTAGATAAGCAGTAGATGCAGAGCTGGGCCTCCGACCCAGGTCAGCTTTTGTCCCCGTCTTCAGGAGGAGCCAGCAACTCTTCTGTGGCTCTGTGTCTGCCCTTCCTGGGGAAAGACTGGAAGGAGAGGGCCAGGACCTCTGGATTCCTAACGGCAGGATCAAAGGAAAGGCTCCCAGGCCCTTGGCACTTTCCCGGAGCTGAAGTTACAGCAAAGTGTGAGCTTGCGTCCCCTGAGGTTTCCCCTGGGGGCCTGAAGAGTCGGCTGGGGCCGTTGGAGGGAGCACACAACGTTATCTCCTTTTCCCTCAGTTTTACCTCTTGGTCCCTGCTAAGCAGTGAACAGAGCTCTGGCCTGTGTGGGGTTTTCTAAAGGCTTTGGAGGATAGGCACAAAGACCTCCCTCTAATTATATGTTAGGCTTTTCAAAACACTGGAAAGGCAGATTCAAGAGCCCTGGATCCATTTTCAAGCTGTCCTG
>NW_017731571.1:2287219-2292334 GCF_001890085.2 Hipposideros armiger | reverse complement strand
CCCCCCCCAAAAAAAAATTCAGGAACACCTATTAAAATTTCTTGAGTAATTTCCTGGACCACGTGCTTTCTACTCAAGGTGATGGGGGCACAGGCTGGGGGAGAAGGGGCTCCGAGCACAGCTCTCTCCATAGAAATTGTTCTCACAAATCTTTCCTCTTCAAATCCACTTTTGACTCATTTGATTGCCTCAAAGTGAGGGAGGGACTTGAGAGTTTAACCAGATTTTGGTTAATTCTGTTTACAAGTCCTACAGAGATGTCTATTTCACTTGGAAAATGATGTTAAGTGTATGTTGGTGACTCAGTCAAAACTTCCAATTTAAGATATTATATAATTAAATTAAAGGCATTTGGACCAAATAAGAAACAGGTAAATTACGGTGAGGTTGGATCCTGGTCTGAGTCAGGTTTCTAAGATGAAGAAGAGAAATGAGAACACTGGGTTTCCATCACTGTGAGATGGAAGCCTGAGACATTTTTATTCGCATACCAAAGGTTGGTGTGGCTTCATTGGTTCAGAAGACTTGGGAATGTACATCCAATGGAACTGACAATCGATTCTAACTTGAGGGAAGAATTTTAAGCCTGGGTGGAGCCATTTGCATTTTTAAAAGTTCACTGTGGCCACAGTATGAAGGATGGATTGAGGGGATGGAAGTTGGAGACTAAGGGAGACTATTACGGTAATCCCAGTGAGAACTTATGAAAAGGTAAATTGCTGCATTGACATTGGAATAAAGATGAAAGGACAATGTTGAACACAGTGGGAAGGCAATATTGCCAATAATTGATGATTGGATGTTGAAGAAGGAGTTAATGGTCATTTCAACTTTCTGCTGTGGGTAACTGGAAGCATTTTAACTCTACCCACTGAGACTCGGAAAGCAGATTTTATGGGGAAAAGGTGCCTATTTCTTCGATGGTCAAGGAGGGGGCTATGGGAAGAAAGTCAGAAATAAGATCTTGAGATGGGTTTGACTAGGCTAGCCGAACTAAAATATCCCAGAAGGGAGTAAATTCTGAGTAAGGCTTAAGTCCTAAATCGGAGTCTGTATTAATTCTTCATACCAATGACTACCTATTAGGATATGATTTTTTAATCTTCACTGTAGAACATAAAATTACTGTGGCACTATCATATTAATGTCAGTACTATTAATCCTCTAGGAAGAAGCCTGATGGTAAGGGGGAAACGACATTAAAAATCAAAGGTAAAGAAGGATACCATATTAATCCTTCTATTAGAATTCTCTTTCTTTGCATTTTTTCTATATTCTATTTCATCTGCAAACTCATTCTTTCTTTTATATCCAGCTTGCATTGAAGTTCTTATGGAAGACTATAAATCACTAATGCTTCCCTCAACCACCCACCCCACAGGAAGGGCACATGACCTACAGCAGCCAGTTAGAGTACCCCAGCCCTCTTGTACCTAGTGATTGGTTCAGGAATAAGTCTGTCTCCCAAGCAGCACCAATCAAATTCTTCCATTTGATTTCTCTTAGGATATTGGAAGAGAACAGCTGTCTTTCTGCTGGACTTGCTAAACACTGAGAAGGGAGAGTCTGTGGTTGCTAGATGCCCTTTTTGTCTGCTCTGGTGAAACCATGAAGCAAACAGCACCTCTGGATTTTCCATTTATGCTAGTCAATAAATTCCTTCTTCCCCTTCTTTTAAAGTTTTCTTAATATATTGTAGTTTGAGATTTTTTTCATTTGCAAGCAAGAGAGCTCTGACAGCTTCCCTAGTGCTCCTAGACAAAGTTCATGGCCCTCTCATTTATGTTTCTACTGCTATATTGAGATATCATCATATATCATACACTTCACCATTTTAAGTATAATTCAGTTTTTACTATGTCCATAGAGTTGTGCAACTATCACCGTTATCTAATTTTAGAACATTTCAACTTCCCAAAAAGCAACCCTATACATATTAGCAATCCCTCCCCATTACCTCTCCTGGCAACCACTAATCTATATGTCTGTATTGATTTGCCTATTCTTGACATTTCATACAAATGAAATCACGCAATATGCACTCTATGTGTCTGGGTTTTTTCATTTAGCATGATGTTTTCAAAGGTCTTCCGTGTTGTAGCATTATGTCAGTCCTTTTTATACACAAGTAATATTCCACATTTTGGTTATCCATTTATCAGTTGATGGACATTTGAGTTGTTTCCACTTTTTGGCTGTTATTAATAATGCTGCCATGTGTATTTGCATACAAATTTTTGTGTGGACATATGTTTTCAATTCTCCTAGATATATATCTGGTGTGAAATTGCCAAGTCATGTGGTAACTCTCTGTTTAATCTTTTGAGGAACTGCCAAACTATTTTCCAAAGTGTCGACATCATTTTACATTCCCACCAGCAGTGTATGAGGGTTCAAATTTCTCCACATCCTCACCAACACTTGTTATTCTCTGTCTTTTTTATTATGTCATCCAAATGGCTATGAAATGGTATCTCACTGTGGTTTTAATTTGCATTTCCCTGATGGCTAATGATGTTGAGCATCTTTTCATGTGCTTATTGACCATTTGTAATTTTTTTAAATGTCTATTTTAATTCTTTGACCATTTTTAAATTGAGTTGCTTTTTATTGTTAGGTTATAATTGTTCTTCATATATTCTGGATACAAGTCTCTTGTCAGATATATGATTTGCAAATGTGTTATCCTATTCTGTAGGTTGCTTGTTTTACTTTCTTTATGGTATTCCATGAAGGACAAAAGTTTTAAATTCTCATTAAGTCCAAATTTATTTATTTTTCTTTTGTCACTTGTGCTTTTGGTGTTATATCTAAGAAACCATTGCCTAATCCAAGATCACAGGTATTTACACTATGCCTTCATTTAAGAGTTTCATAGTTTTAGGTCTGTGATCCATTTTGAGTCAATATTTGTACCCTACTACTGCATTTTGTGTCTTCTTCTTTTTGCACTTGTCCAATTGCTTTATGATTTCTGGTACACACGCATCCTAAGTATATTTTTTCAGAGAATGTTAATAAATATGGACCCCCTCAAAAAGTATTTGGAGCTTAACTAAATTTGAGAAAGTCTGCCTAGTAAATTACCCTCTTGAAAATTCACAGTACATATTTGACCATTAAAGACTCTAGGTAGACAGCAGTAATGAAACTTTTAGTTTTGTTTCTTTAATCTCATGCTTACAAATACCACACTCTGGTGGCTGCTATGATTTCACTCCCAGATGCTCCTTCAGGAATAAAGGACTTATAGCCCCAGCTGCTGGAAGTGCCCCTGAGAGCCACTCCCTTAGCCCTTGGCTCCCTTTGGGGATTGGCTCAGCTGAATAGAGCTACCTTGTCCAAGGTCATGCTCCCTTCTGAGAATGGACCACATCCAAAAACTGATTGGCATAGGGATATAAAGGCCAGGTTGTCTTGCCCCAACTCAGAATAGCTTTGCAGGGTCATCTCATCTTCAGAATTCCTGCACCGTCAGCTGAGGCTGCCCCTAAGATTGCAGTACAGCTCACCTTCTCCCTGTACAATCTACTTCTGTCCCTTCCCTTCCCTTCCCTTCCTTTCCTTTCCCTTCCCTTCCCTTCTCTTCCCCAGGTGTTGATCTTAAGAACATGCCTTAAGAATCCTGTTCCATGAAAAACTGCATCTCAGCAGCTACTTAGAGGAGAACCCAACCTGTTACAAAAAGAAATTCCCTAACGTATTGAAATATTAATTTTTATGAAACATTAAACTCCTGGAGAAATATTCATGGGACACAAGTTTGGGGAATGCCATATAGCAAAGGTAAGACTTCCAATCAGAAGGCTGATGTGGATTGACTTGTCTGTTGACTACTGTTTAATTTATCCTGCCAGAGCTCCAGTTTATCATTGATAAAGTGAACACAATAAACTCCATCTTATAGGAACATGGACATGTCTAGCACAGTGCTTGAGTGATCCGTTCAAAAGAGATCCATGAGACAGATATTTTTACCTGTTTTTCTACACTCCTGTATTCCAAATACCTAGAATTATGTCTGTAATTCTGAAAAGCTTTGATAAATATTGGAACCAATTAAGTAAATAACACACAGCATACCTTTGCAAGTTTTTATTGAGGTATGTTTTCAGTTCCATATTATCAAATAGGTCCTATTCATTTGTGAAAAAAATGTGAACATTACTTTCAGTGCAAATTATGAGAGATCTGCTTGCTGACCTTTCCCATACTAATTGGGCAGCCATAAAAATATTGGCACCATTACCGCTAAGATTTCTTGGGCACTGTCCCACAAGTCTTTAAATACAGCCACCAATTTATTTTGTTGCTCTTTCTTATAATTTTTGTTGTAGGCCATATTCTCAAGCAAAGAAGCCAAAAAGTCACTTACATTGAATATTGTATTAAATTAAAACAAGATTCACAAAATACCACAAAAATGATTTTTGAAGGCTTACTAATTTAAATTGTAAGACATCTTGAACTTTCTGGAGGAGAATCAAAATGTCACACCATTTTTTCCTATTATAGCATGAACAGGACAAAGAAATTCTACTGAATTTAGTACATCCAAGGCTTCTGTTGTTAGAAGCAATTTCATACTGGTGGTGACACTAGAGAGCAAGAGTGAACACAATTCCCCAGTGCTGCATTGTTGATGTTAGATGTTCTGCATGATCGTGCTAAAAGATGCAGTGTCTTCCCATATGAAGATTTCAGCTAATAGACCACCACAAGAGCACCAACACCCTTCTACATTCAGGGAAGGTTTGGGAACATGGCTCTTGCCTCTCAGATATAAACTAGTGAGAGAGGAACACACCATTATAAACTCCAACGAAGACAACCAAGGAAAAGACCCATGTGGAGAGATCCAATCAAATAGACAAAAAACGCAGAGAAAGGTGTTAATTGTAGCTGGAGCCTGGAAAGGCACCTTGAAGAGAGTGTCACCTGGACTGTGTCTTGAAGACTAAATACAATTTCTGATGGATAGAGACATACAGGAAGGATATTTCAGGAAAGAAAGAGTACAAACCCAGAAACCCATTGAGACTAGATAATAGAGCACCAAAGGCTAAAGTGATGGGCAATGGGAATGAAGACAGATTGTGGTGGGAATTAAAGACT
>NW_017731571.1:2283545-2285140 GCF_001890085.2 Hipposideros armiger | reverse complement strand
CTAGTTTTGTCCAGAAAGGGATAAAGCAGACCCATTTTGTTGTCAGATCTCAGGTGCCCTTTGATTCCCACTGGGAACTAGGTGTTATACTCCTGTAAGTTCCTGTAAGTTCTTCCTGTAAATTCCCCTATGGTATCTGTTCCATGAACGGGTTGATTCCATTCTTATGAGGTTTTCTAAGTGCGCTCCAGGCCAGAACAAGCCAAGCTCAGGACCAGGGGGAATTTCTCCTATTGTGGGCATTAGATGCCTGTAGCCAGTGAGTCAGATTTCCACTGGAAGAGCTAACTTGTAGCTAATTCTGGGAAATAGAGGATAATTATTTTCTCTGTGGCTTTTGTTTTGTTTTGCTTTTAACAATGAAACTCTGGTCATAATGAATAGGCTGTTTAGGAGACACGATTTCCTTCCCTGTCTTTTTCTTTTCAGGTCACCCAACAAGGAGGACAAAGAACTGCAGGGTGAATGGAAGGTTTGCGAAGACATTTAGCTTTTCAAAAATTTCCAAAGCAGACTACAAATTAGTCTAACTGATTCCAGTTGTGGGGTGATGTGAGTCTAGGCTTGGATATTCCCTGCCAAGCAGACTGGGCAAAGTTTTAGCCAAGTCTCCATATGGTAGGTGTTCAATGCATCGTTTTTGATGGATTGACTAAGTTCTCTTGTGCCAGATCAAGCAGTTTCCAAAGTGAAAAAAAAAAAAAAATGTGGCTCTTTCTCTTCCTGTGTTAAAAGTACAATGTGTACGATAGTCCAAAGGTCCTTGGGACTTGCCTGAATATCTTCCAATGTAATCAAATCGTTGACTAGTCTGTGCTTGGAGAATGTAGTAGGAAAGCAGAAAATATCATTTCTTTGATTTTCAATTCTCTGGTACTAAGTAGTGTCTGAACCGCATTGGTTCTCCCAGCTGCCTTGATATCTGTAGCTCTCCTTATCTAGGAAGGGAGGCCCTTACCTTCACAAAGAAACATCTATCTCCTGCTTTAAGTCAGTGTCCTTAAAAGACCCCATATAAGCAGAAATGGAATTTTTTGAATGTATATGGAATAACTGAAAGAATTGGGAAATCTGGGAACCAGGTTCAGGGACCTCACTTCCACAAAGAAGCACCTCATCATGGAATAGCCCAGGGAGAGAACCACCAGCCCCCTTGCTGGTCTGAAGCCTGCACCTTGCTCTGCTCTGCCAGCTGCATCACTCCTCCCCTGCCCTGCAATCTTGCTCACCTACCCCCACCTCCAGCGGGCGTGGTTGGCTGGGCCCCCAGTCTTTGCAGAAGCAGCTCTATCTTCAAAGCCCCGTGTGGAGAGCATGTGAAGGGTGAAGCCAAGGTCATGTGTCCACACTCCTACTGAGTACCTGAGGACATGCTTTCCTCTAGGGTCCTACTACTCATAGTATGCTCCCTAAAGGCAAATATAAATCTGGCATTGTCTGCCTTCCCCTAAGACGCAAAGTGGGAGAATTCTCCTCACACAGGAAGGGGCTCAGATGCGAAGTGGCCAAGAAGAATGGCAAATGTTCACACTCCTTAACCAGATACTGTAGCCCTGTCTTTATGTGCCTGTGTTTTGGTCTAGTAACTCCTTCAG
>NW_017731571.1:2280135-2280975 GCF_001890085.2 Hipposideros armiger | reverse complement strand
GAAGGCCTTGCCCTCCAGGACCAAGTGTCATATTTCTGTGATATTTGCCCAGTAACACTCAGCCAAAGGCAAACAATAACTGCATGTTATTTGCTGGACAGATGGGCCAAGTTTACACTTTCTGAAAGCCAAAGTCACAGGGAGTCCCATTTTGTTGCTGGTCTTAGTAATGGCTTGGAAAGGAAGCAGTGAAGCTTTAGATAACGCAATCCTATTTTTCTTAATTCTGTTGTGATATCAATCTTCACATCACAGTTTCACAGTTTATATTTCTTAAGCCTTTCTTTAAATTTTAAAAAATCCTACAAGTTTTTACATTTCTATGCATATATTCCAATATCATATATGAATCATAAGAAGTACTATTGGAGCTCCCCAGAAAAGCAAGTCTTAGTACATCTTGAACCACATCACCACATTTCAGGAAATCCGGTGGGCAACGTCCGGTGAGAAATGTCTGAGTCAGCCACAGCCACGAAGACCCGACCACGTCCCCGGGTCAAGCTTAGCACACAGATTTAATAAGCAGTCTCGTTCTTCACCCAGACAGTAGATCGTCCCCACAGCTGATGCTGTTCCTAAAGAAATGGGTTTATGTGCTTTGATCAGCTTCCTCCTCACTCACAAGCATGTTGGCAGTTCCTAGAAAAAGCACTCTATTTTCTGTCTCACCTGGTGAGCTAAAAAAATGCTCATTAAATTTGACATCTAGGTTCCCTGCCCAAGAAACTCTAGCAAAGTCTAATCAGGACCAGCTGCCTCTTTCCACAGAGCAAATCCTCCAGCCAGCTGATAACCATGTGTCACCCGGCATTGGCTTCAGGGATGTAACAGGCACCT
>NW_017731571.1:2275160-2276515 GCF_001890085.2 Hipposideros armiger | reverse complement strand
TGGGCAAGATTAGGGAACAGGCTGAGGGTGAAGGAAGTGTACAAATCAACATTTGTTTGGGGGAGATACTGTGCTTTGGGGGAGCTGAATATTAAAGAGTTTGGGTATATCTGAGACTCAGTGTACAAAGGTTAACATATGAACTCTGTTCAGGGCCTACCTTGACACAGATTACCTCTCATATGTGACTCCAGGTTCTGATCCATTATTGACCGAGCACTGCCATGGCTGGTCGTTAGTGGAGAGCCCTCACTAGCCAGGACCGCCACTGCTCTTCCGTGTCCAGGGGACTGTGACCCTCGGAGGCTGGAAGGCTGGGTGTTGATGAAGGAACTCAGTGTGGACGTGACAAGTGTGTCTGAGACTTGGACCAGCTCCAGGTGTTTTCCCTCCCACGAGGGAGCTGGCAGGCTCCCCTAAGTTTTCTTTTTATAATGTACTTTTAAGAGTCAGCTTTCTGTCTGGCCTTGTTAGAAGTCACCATTCCCCTTCTTTCTGGGGCCACATTCACCTTTGTGACTGTGTTTGGTTCTCTAACCCTTCTTTCAGAGAAGTTACTATTCACTTTGCAAAAACCTTAGTTTGTGGTAGTGTTGACTGCCAAGAGCCCCAAGAAAGCAGGGCCCTGGGCTTGGGATTGAGTCCCAAACTCCTGTGCAGGGACAGCAGTACTGGTCTGAAAGCCCATGAGGCAGGTTTGGGATCTGGAAATAGAGCCTTGCCTTGGACTCATGAGACCACGGCAGGGCACTCTGCCAAAGCCACCTGTGCATGGCCCTGATGCCATAGGGACCTAGAGAGGTTGTGGGAGTAGTGCAGGCCTAGGGAAGCACAGGGCTGGGATGCCAGACAGCGCTGGGCTCTAGTCTTGACCTTGACACTTAGCTGTGCAGCCTCAGTCAAGGTAGACATTCTCTCTGTGCCCACATTTATTCCTCTGTAAATTGAGAATAATTTATCTCCTTCTTGAGGGTGATTTTCATGATCAAATGAGAGAAAGTCTGCACAGTTCCTAACACAGTATCTAGTATACAATAAGCACTCAATAATGGATTCTGCATAAAAAGCAGAAGGAGGAAAGCAGCAGGACATAGAGAATAGTAGTGAGGAAGGGGAAGGAAACTAACAAAAATATAAGCAGAGTAGAGATGGGAATGAACCCTTAGCCTCAGGTAAAATATTTGCATGAGGGAACCATAGCAGAAGACAACTTTCTTTGGGAGCAGCCAGGGTGTAAGGGGAACTGCTACCAAAAGCAGTTGCGGTGATGCTGATAGTAGTAGAAATAAGGTAACCTGATTCGTGAAAAAGTCTCAGAGCCGTTGTAGGAGTCATGCCAATCACCTCCCAGATAC
>NW_017731571.1:2273112-2273870 GCF_001890085.2 Hipposideros armiger | reverse complement strand
TGTGGGTGTGGCTGCGTGTTAATGGTCTTTCCTTTCCCCTTCCCTTCCAAAATGTTCCAGTTTTGTATCTCCTTAGAATGAAAATGGAGGAGGGCGTGGCCCACATGTATACACACACCCTACAAATCTTCTCTTGAAAATTTCAAACACAGCACTACTATTTTTGAAAGGCACGTGGTGCTTGCTGTACTGTAGTTGAACAATGCAGAGAGCTATTCATGCCTAGTCCCAGCATAACACATGCCTGTCTGGGATGCCAACATCTTGAACTTAAATGAGAAAAGTCGATGTTCAACCACAGATGCTTGCCCGAGGCCTGGGGACAATTCTAGCTGCAGCGGGAACTGCATAAGCTCCTAGCTAAAGACGTCTTGGCAAACAAGAGGCCATGCAAGAACATCTGGCCCTGCTGTAGCATCCTGATGATAACTAGGGAAGGAAGCAGGATGTAACCCATAGGTTGGAGATTCTGTGGGATTGGGACAAAATTGAACAGCATTTGTCCCTGTCCTATTTCCTGCTTTTCATTTGCAATCCAGCCTCTCTCTATCTCACTGTAAATTAGAATGTCTTAAAATAGAATGCCTCTCCCATACCACTTTTTAATATCCCATCATAAAAATGCAGGGATATTGTATCTGTTTGCTAAGGCTATCATAACAAAATACCACAGACTGGGAGGCTTAAACAACAGAAATGTATTTCCTCAGTTTCTGGAGGCTGGAAGTTTAAGATCAAGGTGTCAACAGATTTGGTTT
>NW_017731571.1:2269516-2271017 GCF_001890085.2 Hipposideros armiger | reverse complement strand
TGTAGACCCCTGAGTTCTGGTGGCTCTGTCACTTCCACACCACTCAAAGATGCAGATACAAAGTTGCTGTCTCTGCTCCATGAAAGATCTCAGACAGTCCTACAGTACAACGAAGCCCGGGCTAGACCTACTGTACAGCTAACCAGTTGCTCTGCTACCAAGGGCTCAGCCGAGAAAGCAGGGGCAGGACTCCACTCAGCTTTCTGAGACCTACCAGGGTCTAATAATTTCATAACTTCTCCTGTATAAAAAAACAAACAAACAAAAATCAAAACAAGCAAACAAAATGAGTTTTCTCTGGCTGAGAGCAGAAGAAGAAGCCAGAGAGATCTGAAGCATGAGGAGGATTCCATGTGCAGTTGTTGACTTTGAAGATGGAGGAGCTGTGTGCAAGGACCAGAGAGACCCCTCAGTCATCCAGCAGAAAGAACCTTATTTCTGCCAACCACCTGAATGAGCTTGGAAGCAGATGCTTCCCAGAGGCCCCAGAAAAACCTCAGTCTGGTGACCCCTTGATTTCAGCTGTCAGACCTTTAGCATAGAACCTAGTTGAGCCCACCCCGACTTCTGACCTACAGAAGTGTGAACTAATAAATGGCTGTTGTTTTAAGCCCTTAAGTCTGTGGTGATTTGTTATGCAGCCACAGAAAATGAATATGGGGACAAAAGTCAAAGACCCTGATACTGAGAAAGCACTTAATAAATTCCATGCAATTTCCTCTCCCTTTTTGTTCCTAAATGTTTTATAGCGATACTGTGGCAGAAACAGTGCTCACCAAACACTCCAAATGCTTTCTGCCTTTCCCAGGCATTCTTGCTGTTGAGTTGAGGCAAGATCACAAATTTAGACCAAGGGACCATAAGTGGAAGTGATATATGCCGTTTCTGAGCTGAAGCAATTAAAAATCGGGGTGCTTCATCCCCCTCTTTCTTCCCTTGTTAGAGAGCACGTGTTCCAGATGGTGCAGCTGCAAGAGCTTGAGCCTTCATCCATCAGTCCCTGAATACTCGTGTGGAGCCGAGTGCCCTATTAACCCGCATTACTCATGTCTTAGATTTATCCCTGTTGCAGCTAGTCTTAATCTAACTAATACATACACTTTCATCCTAAAGGCATTGCTATTAAAGCTTATAAAACAAAGTAGAGAATTCTTCATTTCCTAAGTTCTTTGAAATAGCAACTTCTCCAGCGCACAATTTTTCTTTATAGGTCACTAGTTATTGACAAAGAGGGAAGGGTGGTCAGAAAAACGCACTTGGAAGCATTGCCAAGAGAAAAATCAAACAGTGAAAATAAAGTCATTGCTAAAATAAGTCGTTGGGGAAATATTAGTTTTATATAATGTATCCATAGATGTTTTTCTACAACCCTGAATTTCTTCCACAGAGGCAGGCCCTTTTCTGAAAGCTACAGCATTTCTGACCTGTCATCAATGTCTGATGGCCAGCTCCTTGACATTGGTATTCTTCCCCTCACACAGATACTAACATACGTTGTTTA
>NW_017731571.1:2258640-2262546 GCF_001890085.2 Hipposideros armiger | reverse complement strand
TCTCTCTCTCTCTCCAGTTCTATGAATCATTTTCTCTGCCTTTACCAAGGATACAAAAAGAAGAAACTTCAGCTTGAGGGATTTCAGTCAAACACAAAAGTCTGTCCTGCCAGTTAGAGATGCCAACCTGTGCAACAGGGCTCCGAAGCAACTTGAGGAGTCTCTTCCTAAGGAGGTCTTGAAGAATAAGGAGGTCTTTAAGGAAGGGATGACTTCTCTGCTGGCCAGCAGGATTTCTATATGTATCCAGTTTCTTGCTTCCTCCCTGACAGATAATGCCACATGTCTCAGAGATAGACCTGGGCCCACATTATTCAGAGAAGAACCAGCAAAACAACACCCCTCCCCAATATCTCTTCAATGTACAGCCTTTCTTTCAAAAATCACTAAAACATTCATGATTCTGAAGGAAACTCAGGGAATAAACCTGGCTGGGCCCACTCTGACTTTAACCTACCTCCCCTTCCAAATTCCTTCTCATGTTAAAGGTATTTCCTAGAAGCTGGGAGGCATCAATGCCTCATGCTGACTGTGGGCTTCCTTTCCCCTCCCTGGCAGACCTGATGCTCTGAGCCTATTTCTACCAGGGGTTGGCCGCATTCTAATTCTAAGATGATGCCCAGAGCCCTGCCCCTGGTGTTCACACCCTGTATAATCTTCATCCCTGAGTGTAGGAGGCAAGGCGATGAATATGATGGACAGCCATAGTCTGGGCTAGGTTGCATTGTATTGGCAAAGTGATAGGACACTTTGGTTACAGTGTATAAGTATCCTTCATAGCTGACTGACAGGAGATTTGAAGAGACAGCAATTCTCCTGCTGGCTCTAGGCATCCATGTTGTGAGGGGGTAAGTGGCTAGAACCTCAGGATCACCGCTAGAAGCTGAGAGTGACAGCCTAGAAGAAAGTAGGACTTCAGTCCTACCACTGCAAGCAACTGGACTCTGCCAACAACAGGTGACCCTGAAAGAGGACCCAGGGCCCAGATGAGATCACAGCCCCTTTGGACACCTGGATTTCAGCCTAAGGAGACCCTGAGTAGAGGAGTAAATAAGCTGTGTCCAGACTCCTGACCCACAGATACTGTGAGATAAAAACTGCATTGNTTTAAATGGTACCACTTTTTAGAGCTCTTCCCTTGCTATCCTATCTCTACTCCCTGCTGTGCCCACCTTTTTACTTGAATCTTAATCTGTTTCTAGTTACTTTGACAATTTATAATTACTTTGCTATTTTTGATTGTTTTTTTCTTCCGCTTTCATAATGTAAACTCCATGAGAGTTTCAGAATGCTGAAGGAGCTGAGATTTTACTTTGCTTACCAGCTAACAAGCTGGCCTGCCACAGTTTAGTGGGTGCTTGTAGAGGACACGAGACTCCTGGGTCAGACAAAGGACTTGACAGCACAGGAAGTGGCATGAGCTTCATGCTTGTGCATCAGCTTCCCTTGCTCCTCAAGTCCAGATGGAGATGCCCAGATGGATGCCACACATGCCACACATCAGAGCTGAGGAACCCTGTGCTTTAGCAATGCCAACTGTTTATAATGGGATGCAGGCAAACCTGACCTTGGGCTTGGAGGAAGTTATCTGTATTATATTGCAGAGTAAACAAATTACCCTTTTCTCTGGAAGAAGACTCTATCTCTATCTTCCAGACTATTTGCTATATAAACATCCTTGAAAAGATAGTGCTGCTGGAAAGAGGTACAGAAACGTGAGAGACCGTGGAGGACTGTCTCCCAACAGAGGGCAGAGACCATGAATATGCTATTCACTGCCCCATCCCATCAAATCAGTCAGTAAATCAATTAGTTGTAAGCCACAGAAACTAAACCACCTGGAGCTGCATTGGCCAAGCAGAATTGGTGCCTTTTTCAGACACACAAAGGTATCATACAGTCTAGCAGTGGCCCTATGAAAAGACTTCTTCTTTATTGTTTTTATTCATTTTGGGCTTCCATTCTGGATTTGTCTTGGCTTGGTCTTGCTGGAAGAATGAGATAAAGTACTTTTTAAACCTAAAATAGACATGATGGAACAAAGTTGTCTCTGAGAGATACTTGAGTACTATGGTAGAAAATCATATAAAGACAACTTTTCCTTAAGAAACTCCAAGGTTAAGACAGATACTGTATAAGAAAGGAGGAGAGAGCCTACAAAGTGAAATAACTGAAAGAGTGGCTACAAGAATAAATGGTACTTATCTCTGCTCTCTTTCAACATTCAGGATGAGGAGTATCTTCTTGAGCAGGTCATTAGACATGAGATCAAAGCCTGAATGCAAAAAAATTACTCAATTCCCCCGTGTCCTACATCCAATCAATCACGAAGGCTTGTCAAATGTTCTTTCTAAGTATTTTCTCAAAGCTGTCCACTTATCCCCATCACCATGGCCTCTACCCAAGTTCAGACCCCATTATCTCCCTGTTGGATTTCGTCAGCCTTTTAGTAGATTTCCTGCCTCCAATATATTGTTCACACTTCAGCCTTGGATGTCTTTCGAAAATGCAGTTCTGATCATGTCACTCCCCTTTTTAAAACTTTTCAGTGGTTTTCTATTTCTCTTAGGAGAAAGCTCTAACTTAAAATGGTGTACGAGCCCCTCATTTTGGCGACTTGTACTTCTATTTCATTTTGATGGTGTCTCCCCATTCTATGCTTTTTTTCAGCCACAATAGCAGTGTTTTCCTGTGCAAGAATGCCTTCTCCGCCATTCTTGGGGAATAGACATGTATTTCAGGATCCCAAGAAAAATCAGTGAAGAAATCAGGAAATTATATAATCGTATAAGACTGGAAGCTTAACCGTCAACACAGGGACATTGCTAGTTTAAAGGAATCCACTGCCATCAAGTGGAAAGCAAAAGCAGGAAACGCAGACGTGTAGAATCAAAAGATAAGGTCAATATTGCTGGGAACTTAGGCAGGAGCAAGTGGGGGAGAAACAGTGGCAAGCAGTCAGTCTTGCTGGTAGCTATGGCCATGTGAAAAGTGTATTCATAGCTCTGCCTTCTAACAGTTGATTAAGTCTTGCAAAATAATAATAATAATAATAATAATAATAATAATAATAATAACTTTATATGTAGAATATACCTAATACAAATCCTACAAATGGCATTCCAAGAAATAACAAGCTGTGTGGTTGCTCCACAGGCAAAAAGTATAGATACCCCTTACATGCTTACCCATCCTCTATGTCTCAAGTTAATGTTCATTTCTCCAGAAAGTCACCCTTGATCTTTAAATCTGGGGTAGGTGCACCACCCATGGGTACCTTTAGTACTGCTCTAGTCGTATTTATCATATTGTGTGGATGATAGTTACGTTGGTGGCCCCCGAAAGAACCACATCTCCTGGATTTTAGAACCTTATGTGGTCCCTCCCACATTGACTATGGGCTTGGTTGTGTGACTTGCTGTGGCCATGGGACATGAGTCAGCGTGATACAAACAAATAATTGATAAGACTTGCACACTGGGGCTTATGCTCTTGGAACACACCCTCTTGAAAGCCAGCCACCACACGGTCAAGAAGCCCAGGTGAGGCTGCTGATGGTGAGAGACCCTGAAGGATGAGCAGCCATGTTGGACCTCCCAGCCCCTGCCCAGTTCCCAGCTAAATGCAGCTGCTACAGCAAGGGAGGCAGAAACCCAAGCTGAGCTCAGTCTACCAGAGAATTGTGAGAAACATGAGCCTTTTTTTTTTAAGTCACTGAGTTTCAAGATATATTTTTACATAGCAACAGATAGCCAAAACACACTGTATTAGGGCCGGCCGAGTGACTCAGTTGGTTAAGAGCTCACTCAAGAGTGCAAGCTCTGAGCAACAGTGGTTCAATGCCCAGCCCAAGCTGAGCTGCTGCTGAGCTGCCAACAAGTGGCAGGATGGCTCAGCTAAAAAAAA
>NW_017731571.1:2250193-2251325 GCF_001890085.2 Hipposideros armiger | reverse complement strand
TTTATGGTACTTAATGTGTTTTTGTCAAGGTTTATTAAGGAGTCAATAGCCCACAAAAATTTTTAAGAGAAAAGTGGGCAGGATTTGTTGTAAAGCCAAAGAGACAACCTCCAAAGGCAGGCTATCTGGTCCAGCTGGGTTTTCCAGGGATGACCTGAAACCTGGCAGGTTAGGACTGAGGGCTCTGGCCCCAGGGGGCTCACACACATTTCCTGTTCTTAATAGGTTTACTCCCCTTCTTGCTGTAGACCTTCTTCCTTCTCCTCTGCTAACACCACCTCTCACTGCCACTTTTGACCACTTCCTGCAATGTAAATTTTCTGCCCCCGAAGTCCCATTGCCAAAATTTACTGTTTAATAAATCAAATTCATTAATTTTACATATGCAAATGCTAGGTGTCCTTCCAAACTGTTATTTACTTATGCGAATATGACTTGGAGGCCTTTTCAAGAACTAGAGCAGATTTGGGGGAAACAAAGAAACCCACTGGGCTCTTGTCAGCTGCCACCTCATCGGACTGTTTTGAGGACTTAATGAGATAAGGTCAATAAAGCACTCCATGCATTTGCTGAAAGAATCAGTTTAAGTAGTTGCTGCTCTGGTTATAACAATTATAACTGGTCAGAATTCATAGAATTTCCTAGAGTACCTATTTAAGATAGGGTGAGGGTTTTTTTTTTAGTTTGACTGATTGATTGGTCTTGTTTTTTTTCATGTTTTCAAAAAGAACAGAAAGCAAAGGAAGTCAATAGAGGCTAAACAAAGTGTAATTTAGCAACTACAGCTGACCCTTGAACAACAGGGGTTTGAACTGCATGGGTCCACTGATACGTGGATTTTTTTTTTTCAATAAGTATGCAATCAGCCCTCCATATGCCTGGGTTTCACATTTGCAGATTAAACCAACTGGATACAACACAATATGACTTTTTCACAGCTTCGTGGCAAGCTTATTTGAAAAGACATGGGTTAATCCCACCAGCTCTGTTAACAAGGATTTCCAGAGTTGACACGGAACTGGCTTCCACAGGGCCCTGGAGTTTGTACAAGCTATTTTTAGGAGCCTAAGATGCCACCCAATAATGAGGGAAAGTGTCAGCTTACTTCTCCTCAGGGAATAAAAGGCAGCAG
>NW_017731571.1:2243597-2247068 GCF_001890085.2 Hipposideros armiger | reverse complement strand
CCTCCGAGAGTTTCTATGATATTCTCCTCTGTCCACCACAGAATCTCTCCAGCTTATTTATACCTCTGGGTGCCACAATAGAAGTGATAATACAGTTTCCCTGCATTGTATCTGATGTTACACATGTAACACACCGTCCCTAGAGCTCATCTGGTTTGGGGGTTAAGTGAATTCACAATGCATTAATCACCACACTTTGGAGGCTCCTGTCCCCAGCTTGCTGATGTAGGGTTTTCAGCTCCATGCAGTGTCTCCTCTCTCTTTGCCCCCAAGGATACCTAGGAAGCATCTCACAAGAGGCAAACACAAGTCTGCAGCCCAAGTATCTGATGCTCCTTAGGGCCCTGTCCTCTGTCGCTGTGCCCTGGGCTCAGCAGCTCCCCCTGGTGGCCTCAGAGCCTCACAGGCTACAGCGCTTCTACTGCCACAGCAGCTTCTCACAGCGCCCGGCTGCTTTTCTGGGGCACACAGCTCTTCTCCACCTTGGCTTTCAGGATGCCAAAGCAGAGGGACAGTCTATGGCTCTTCCAAAGAAGCCTGTGAACATCTACTGTGCTATAGATTTTAGCGCTTTGGATTTTCTTTCTCCCAAATTTCCAAGTGCAAGGCCGGGTGCTTCCTGCCATCACCAACCCATACTCAAAGGCTTTGCTCTGCTCTGGTGTATTTTATAGTTTACAAAGTCCACGTGATGATATTAAAATAAGGAAGACTGGGTTCATTGGCTGAGTGACTTGGACAAAATCACTTAATATCTCTAAGGATCAGTTTCCTCACAGGCAAAAAAAAAAAAAAATAGCCCTGATGATCATTCACAGGATCAAATGAAAGAGCATATAGGAAAGNCCCCTTTGCATCTTTACCCTTCTCCCAAACCCCAAACATTCAGTGGGTACCACTCTATGCCAGGAGTTCTGGACCCTTCACAATGATCTTGCCCATGGGTCCACAGCTCCCTGACACTGCACCCCTATAGGAGATCCCCTCACTGAAGATCTTAACATCCACAGAAGGAGCATAGATAGTGGAACCTAGTTTCCAACCCCAAATTCCATGCTCTTTCTACTCTGTGCACTATCAGGTTTTAGATATTTTCAAAAGCTTGGGGTGAGATGTTAGAAAGGGGGAATTCCTGAAATTACAAACTGGAACCCCTGGGCTAAAGGGTTTTGCCTAAGGGAGGCTCTGTGGGAGGAGTGAATGTGCAAAGTGTGGTTTCTGCTTCTCCTGTGGTCCTTACCTGACTTTATTCCTCCCCAGACCAACACACAAACACACCCATCCACACCCATCCACACACACACACACACACACACACACACACACACACACACACACACACACAGTCCAGGAAACTCATTTTTGCTTTGGAAAGAGCTTTGAGGTTCCTGAGAACCCTCCAGCCTTTGCTTCCTTCCTGTGGCACCATAATCAAGGGTGAGCCCCCAGAACAGTCCCATCTCAAGAGATGGGAGCCATGGCCCTGTTCCTGGAATACTGGGAGCCCAGACAAGAGGATCAGAGAGGAGAAAGAAGGGTGCTTCCTAAGTGACCCTTTCTTTACCAGTGACCCCTTTAAAAAGCAAATAAAGTGGGAAAAGGGAACATTGTGGGTGGGAGTAGAACAGAAAAAAAGTGTGTCTGCCCTAAGAGTGGATAGGAACAAACTTGAGGTGAATACAAAAGAAAGTCGCCAATAAGGGACAAGATCCAAGTACCAGTCAATATTATGTCACTGGATATGGGTAAATTGTGTGTGTGTGTGCGCGCACGCATGCACGTGTGCGCTCGTGTGTGTGTGTGTGTGTGTGTGTGTGTGTGTTTTGTTTTTCCTTAGAGATAAGGAGAAATAATATTCAAATGGTCAGAGTTCAAAATCTGTTGATTCTTTCTGAGAAATGCTGAAAACAAGTTAATGAAGCTGTAATTCCGGGAGAGATTAGCCTGCAAGACTGGCTCAGGCACTATCGTTCCTTAACATGTGTGTCTCCACTGATAATGAAGGCTAATCTGGTATGGGACCTGACGCCGATTTGTACTTTCCTTGCTGCCTTTTCTTCAGGTGTTTTTTGTTTTGTTTCCCCCAAAGCAGGAAATTGGCTTTTGTTTCCGGTAGCCTGTCTGTCTGCTGTTGCCACAGAAATGTTCTTGGGTGTCGTAANACATGAGCCTTTTTTTTTTAAGTCACTGAGTTTCAAGATATATTTTTACACAGCAATAGATAGCCAAAACACACTGTATTAGGGCTGGCCGAGTGACTCAGTTGGTTAAGAGCTCACTCAAGAGTGCAAGCTCTGAGCAACAGTGGTTCAATGCCCAGCCCAAGCTGAGCTGCTGCTGAGCTGCCAACAAGTGGCAGGATGGCTCAGCTAAAAAAAATTAATAAATAAATAAAAAATGCAAACAAACAAACAAACAAAAAAACACACTGTATTATAATTACCTGTTACTTTTCTCTCTGCTAGTAAATTACAGTTCTAGGAAGGCAAGTTCAGGGTCTGCCTTATTCTAAGTAAGGGCTCAGTAAATACTTTTTTAATGACTTCTCAAGTATCCTTGGGTTAGGTCAGACTCAACAGCATTGCCAACTCATGATCAGCTTGCAATAAACAGGAGGTCATTTAGCACTTTGGTTTCAAACTCAAGGAAGTCATTAATGAAAAGAAAAGTAGCAATCTACGACTTTCTGTATCTCCTGTGGAAACTAAGATACCACATCATGTAAAAAAATTATAAAGTATGTATATACATATATATGTATGTATTACTGAATATATATTACTGAATATATATATATATATATATATATATATATATATATATATATATATATATATATATATATATATATATAAGAAACTTCCTACTTCTTTGAGCTTTCTTGCTGTTTTTTGAAATCCAATTTAGGTTGAGACCCCAAATAACAACTCTTCTTAGAACTTTGCTTGGAAATTACCTGTACTTTTAAACATCCAAAAGACCTGGGGGGAGGGGAGTGGAGGGTCCTAAGGGGGAAAAAAATGAGTTTGGACTGAACCCATGCTAACACTTTTTAATCAAGTCAGCCTCTGACTCAGCATCCCAGCATAAAGTGATCACTGCTTCTTCTGAACTCTGCAAAGGTTTTAATCTACACCATCTGGCAATTAATCACTCACTTCCCCCTGGTATCTCCTGTCTAATCTTCTTTGCATTTGGTCCTGCCATTTAATTTTTCACAGGTTTACGTCTGGCCTCTTTATTGGGATCCCACAGAGTCTAGCACATTTTAATCATGTAAATAATAGCTCCCACAAAATAGTTTTATTCCAAGCAACCCTACCAATAAGTGGACGGGAAAGGCTTTGAACAGCCCAGAATAGGATCGCAAAGTTCACAAGGACTGAGTGCATTGCTGTTTGGATGGTGTGAGCATTTGTCTGAAAGACTCACCACTAGTCTTAATTTCTGTTTTTCTGCTTCAGTTGTCCC
>NW_017731571.1:2239947-2241102 GCF_001890085.2 Hipposideros armiger | reverse complement strand
GTGTGTGTGTGTGTGTGTGTGTTTTGTTTTTCCTTAGAGATAAGGAGAAATAATATTCAAATGGTCAGAGTTCAAAATCTGTTGATTCTTTCTGAGAAATGCTGAAAACAAGTTAATGAAGCTGTAATTCCGGGAGAGATTAGCCTGCAAGACTGGCTCAGGCACTATCGTTCCTTAACATGTGTGTCTCCACTGATAATGAAGGCTAATCTGGTATGGGACCTGACGCCGATTTGTACTTTCCTTGCTGCCTTTTCTTCAGGTGTTTTTTGTTTTGTTTCCCCCAAAGCAGGAAATTGGCTTTTGTTTCCGGTAGCCTGTCTGTCTGCTGTTGCCACAGAAATGTTCTTGGGTGTCGTAACAAGGTCCACAAAAGCCCAGCCCTGAGCCCTATGGCCTTGCTTCTTACCAACACCCAGGGAGTTCTGAAAGGAAAACAGATTGACTGTTCTCTTCTGCTCTGTTGTCATGTGGCTTTTCCCCAACGTTTTATGAAAATGTTCAAACATACAGCAAGGTTGGAAGAATCCTATAATAGACACCTACCACCCAGATTCTTCAATTACCATTTTACCGTACTTGCTTTATGACACATCTATCCATCTCCTTATCTGCCCTCCAATCTTCCGTATTTTTTTTATGCTGCACTGCAAAGGAAATAACAGTCATCAGTACACTCTCTCCTAAATATTTCAGCATGCATTTTATTAATGAGAGTTCAACACTTGTTTGCAGTTCTTTTCATATAAAATTTACATACGATGAAATGCACAAAACTTCCTTCCACGAGCACTGGCTAGTTTGGGAACATGCATGTACCCTTACAACCTAACTCCCTAGCAATGTAGAGGACTCTACCTTCACACCACAGCTTGCTCTGTGCCTCTTCCCAGTCAATTCGTGTCCCTACTCTACCCCTAGAAGACACTTTTTTTCTGATTTTTCCACCATAGATGAGTGTTTTTCTCTTCTAGAAAGTCATGTAAGTGGACTAGTACCATTTGTACTCTTTCATGTACTTCTTTCTCTCAGCACAGTGATTGTAAGATCTATCCATGTTTTCCATTCTTTTCCATTGCCGAGTGATATTATTTTGCATGAATATGCTTTAGCTTATTTGACCATTCTTCTATTGTTTCCAGTTTGGGGCTATTA
>NW_017731571.1:2235014-2237417 GCF_001890085.2 Hipposideros armiger | reverse complement strand
AATGGTCCCCACTGATAAGGTCTTCCTGGAGCCTGGACTCTGGCAAGGGGTCCCCACATGGCCCATGTAAGTTATGCTCAAGTTGTCCTAATGTTTGTGACTCCGTGGACAGGAAGGAGAGCCTTTCTGAAAGGGAAGCAAGCAGGATGATGTGACTTAGGACAGCCTTTCTTCATGAGACAGGATTCAAGTAAATTCTCGGGGGGAAAAAAAATCAAAACAAAACATTAATTCGAAGACTTTGGGAAGTTTTCACAGAGAAACTTCTGATTGGAAACATGGGAAAAACAGAAGAAAGATACATAGAACATTATATCAACTTCAGGTTCTAATTTACTGGATAATTTCATAACATTTTCAAAAATAAATGTAGGACCATTTCTGTTTAAACTGTTTTTATTTGGGGAAGCAATTATAGTCCCCTAAAATGCTCAAATAGTGCTGGTGTCCTGGTTGGGGATGTTTTCTCTTCCCTGGTTGAGAGGACTCCGTTTTTTCCTTTCAAGACTTTTTGATAGAGTAGTCTGCACTTCCACAACTTCTGTATCTTTAGGTATTGTCCTACTCATAGAAATCTGGTTACTCTCCCCGCCTCTCCACTGAAAAAAATCTCCTTGCCAAACTTAACAGGCCCTTTGCTCTATTTGATTCCCCCTTCTCATCCTTTCCACAGCTTCACTTCCTCCACCTCTGAAACATTCCTGCTCCCTGTACTAGTTTCCTGGGGCTGCTGTAACAAAGGACCACAAACTGGGTGGCTTAAAACAATAGGAATTTATTTTCTCACTGTCCTTCAAGCTAAAAGTCCTAAACGAAGGTGTCAGTGGGCAGTGCACGAAATCCATTCCATGCCTCTCTCCCGGCTTCTCATGCCCACTGGCCATCCTTGGCAGTCCTGGCTTGTAGCTGGATCACTCCCATCTTTGCCTCCCCGTGTCCTTACATGGCCTTCTTCTTTATGTCTGTGTCTAAATTCCCCTCCTCTTTCTCTCAGAAAGACATTAGGGCCCACCCCAATCCAGGATGGCCTCATCTGGATTTGATCACATCTGCAAAGATCCTGTCCCCAAAGAGTCACATTCATAGATCCTTAGAGTTAGGACTTAGAGTATCTTGGGGGGTGGGGGTGGGAACACAATTCAACCTACAACATTCCCCAAGGTCTATCCATGGTCCTTTTGTCACTGTAAAAGACATCCCTTAAAAGCCCAACCCTTGCCATGGCTTCAAACATCCTCTCCATTGGGCTGATTCCTAACCTATAGCACCATCCTAGTTTCCCACATTTCTCTCATTTCTTATTGAATGTTTCTCTGGACACCCCTACCTTAGAGTCAACATGTTCAGAATGAACTTAGTCAGTGCCTCACCTTGTCCCTCATTTCTCCCACCTCAACACGGCCTTAAATTCCTCCTTAAAATGACTCTTCTTCTTGTATTCCATGTCTTACTTAAGTCATGGGTTCACCATCCAACTCATCAATTAGGTGCAAACTTCAGAGTCATCTCCAAACTGTCTCATTTTCCTTATCCTTTACATTCAATTGGTCACAAAGAAATATTCATTTCTACCTAGAAGTGTCTAACTAATCTTCCCCTCTTTTACAGACCTCCAATTTTAGTAAACTCTCTAATAAAAGACAAGCTTCTCATTGCCTCTTCCATTGAGCATACAGTGGTATCAAAGGGTGGTCCTTAGACCAGTTGTATCAGCATCACCTGAGAGCATGTTAAAAATGCAAATCTTCAGATCCCACCCCAGACTTGTGGAGCCAGAAGCCCTCCAGTGATGCTAAAATCTGAGAACAGGTGACTAGAGGATCTGATCAAGTTACTTTACTATGTTCAGCAGGGGTTGATCCTGTTAGCCTTGGGAAACTGAGAATCTTTACACAACATTCAAAAGCTTTCGTAAGAGCTGGCTGAGTGGCTCAGTTGGTTAAGAGTTAGCTTAAGATCATGAGCTCTGAGCAACAGGGCCGCCTGTTCGATTCCCACATGGGCCAGTGACGCTGTGCCTGAGCTGAGCTGCCAACAGGTGGCAGGATGGCTCAGCTGGTGAGAGCACGTGCTCCTAACAACAAGACTGCCTGTTCAATGGTGAGCTACACCTGCCGACAACTAAGACTGAATTCGACACCTTGAGCTGAGCTGCCACCTGGATGGCTCATCAGATAGAGCATGAGTGATAGATACAGCGTGTGCTCTTAACAACAAGGCTGCCGGTTCGACTCCCACATGGGATGGTGGCTGCGCCCACCTGCAACTAAGATTGTAACACAGCACCTTGAGCTTAGAGGCCATGAGCTGCCTATGGGCAGCCAGATGGCGACTGGCACCCTCCACAACTAAGACTGAAGAACAACAACTTGGCCGGTCTCCCTCCCCAAATCCCCAACACTG
>NW_017731571.1:2213791-2233725 GCF_001890085.2 Hipposideros armiger | reverse complement strand
CTGGCCTTGCTTTTCCTTTGCAACCTTAGGTCCTGCAGCTTGAAGCACAAACCACTTGTCTCAAATGGGTTTTTGCTCTTTCTAGATGCCTAGTTTCACTCGCCCTTTCAAAGTGGGGCCAGCCTTCATTTTCTAACAAGCGTACCCTCACTGTGCCCCTCGGCCCTCAGGCTGGGAGTGTGCCATGCTCTGGTCTCTGCATTCCCATGAGGGTGTCTGTCATAGCACCGGTCACAATGATGTGACCGCTTATCTTCCTCACCTCATACATTTTGAATTCCTCAAGGATAGAGACTGTGTCTTTACCTTCAGTGTCCATTGCACGCTGTGGAAATAGATTAGAGCATTTAGAAATATCCATGCAAATGTTGATTGGGACATATTCAACCATTGGAAGACGTTCCCTAGAAATATATATATTTTTTAATTTAGCAAGTGGTTTTTTGGTTTTTGTTTGAAGAAAGTTTTTTTTTGAGAAAGTCAAATTTTTGTTTTTAAAAAGCTTATATATAATAAAGTCCTCAAAGATTCTTTTTAAAACACATTTGCCTTAATCCATCTCACAACCTCATGTGTGTGCCAGCTGAAGCAATGCAGTGCTGTGAAGTCTTTCGCCATCTCTAAAGATGTCCAGAAAATTCTCTCAGTGGGAAATTTACAAGAATAAATTGACAAGTAAAGCTGAAGTAAGGTCCTTTGGCCTCCTTCTCAATATGGTGGAAGGGAGAGCCGTGTCCCCCACAGAGGGTCCAAGAAAGAAATTTCTACCAGAAAGGAGGCAGCATTCTTTTGCCTGGGAAACTTACTGATTGTCACCCTTCCAAGGAGGATGACTCTGTGGGGCTGGGTAGAATTATGTCATATTCCTAGAATAAGGTAGCAAAAGTCTCTCTGTTGAGCAAAAGTCACTGTGCTGAGATGAAGCACCCTGTTGGCCCAGAACAAAATGTTCCAGCACAGGGATATCCATGTTAGACCACGGGTTATAAAGGGGAGGGAGTGTCTTTCCTTCTATGGGGAGCGGCTCAGCTCTTACCCACAACACTAGGAAAAGGGCCACCATGAAAACCGCCTGCTTGATTCTGAGGTTTCACACCTTTCGCTTTCATTACTAGTAATCAGTCTGAGGATTTTTCTTGTGAGCTAACCAGGAAGGTTCCAAGGCGAGCTGGCCAGGGACAGAAGTCTGACTTCTGTGATGCAGGCAGCCCCGCTGAGAGGATGCCAGCTGTTGCCACCTTGTCCGTGCCCATGAGTCACCAGGCCTATTTGAAGTAGCCGACCTGAGCCCGAGTTTCACAAGGCTCTTTATGGACAGTTTCCCTCACTGACGTCTCTTCCCACAGCCGCAGCCTGAGCAAGGTGAAAGCCACAGCTTCTGCTGGGATTTCCACAGGAAATGATGCCCTTTTTTTTTCTGCTGTCCTTTTAGTCTCCTACACCTTGCGGCTTTGACTGTGTTTTACAACCATCGAGCCAACAGGTAGCCAGTCCCCGAAGGTCAACGCCTGTGGAAACGCTCACCACCGGCAGCTGTGGGTCTTAAAACAAATGGGAGGCCCTGAGCCTGTTATGTGCTGGGTGGAGGCAGAGTGCTTCATGCCAGGATGGGAGGGTGAGCATCCGGTCCTGGTTTGCCAGGCCTTTCATGTTTTAGACTAAAAGTCGAACATCCTGGGAAGCTACTCCATCCTAGACAAGTGGGGATGCCGGTCACCCTCTTCCCAAGCTTCCCCGGGCTGTGTGCTGCTCCCCTCTCCCTGCCTACCCACCCAAATAGCTGTGCTTGTCCCGAACGGATGAGTCAACCTCTTCCTGTAAACACTCTGGCTTATGGCGCGGATTGTATTTTCCTAGAAATTTCAGAGTCCAATTGGTAACCTTTCCCTAACAGATATATAGGCATTCATTCAATGTATTGAGCGTGTTCACCTTTCTCCTGCCAGGGCCCCTCTCTTTAGTTGCTATTTGCCTTACTTACTTACTTACTATAAGATGGACCGTCCCTCGCTTTATTTTATGCAGCTTGTAACCATTTTAAATTATTTTTTGAAAGACCTCCAAGTGATTAGGCCCCATCTCAAACCTCTTGCAGGAAATCCTTCCTAGCTGTTCCAGGTCCTTCTTTGAATGCCCCTGACCTTGGCCAGGATACACAGTTACAATAAAAAAAGACCCGATGTAGTACATGGAGAAGAAGCACTCCTCTTTAGAATTTTTTCTACGTACATAGGTGTTTTTTTTAAATGCTGGAAAAGTGTACATGCTTGAGCTTAAGAAAGAACACCTAACCCTCAGACTGTGTTCATCTCCTGAACATGCTTTATAATCCATTCTGTCATTGCAGCAAGTGGAATGACAGTCCAGCTGCTACCCCAGACCATCACGACTGGAATTCCTGCGCTCTGATTTCTCTCCAGTTGGAAGACAATAGCTTTCCACGCACAGGAAATTCTAAGTACAGAAACAGTTGTTTAGGTTTCTTGAGTTGGGCCAAACAAAACCAGCCACAGGCGGGCTCTGTGAAAACAAGACTCGGTCTGAATGGCAGCTACTGTTGATGCAGCTTTGATGAGGTGTCAGGAACATGAATTCCACAGGCCACAATATAGCTTTGAGTGTGGAAGCCTGTGAGTGATTCGCAGTATTTATTTACAGTTCTGTGCCCGGGGCTGTTTTGATTTTCAGCCTGAAAGGTACTCCTGGTCTAATTAACTTCTGCCTTTGGCACTCTTCGGTGGAAGCCAGGCACTATTTGGCAAAGGAACTTGGACATTTCTCGCACACTAGGATTTGGACAAGGGATCAGGGAATCTTAGAAAAATCACTTAGGAAAATGTAGGCCTGGTTTGTTTGCTAAAATCATTCCTCTTTGCATTTACCTTCGCAGACATTCGCTTCCTGCCTCAATCACACATTTGAATAACAAATTCACCTTTAGGTCTGAACACATGTGAACTGTTGCCATTGTGTATTGCTAACTAAATTGTCCAAATGGTCTGAGGAAACTAATTGAGCCCTATTTAAGTGATTTCTCTTACTTCCCAGACAGATTATGATTCATTGGGAAAGTGTTCCCTGTGGTTTTTAGAACATTTTCAAGCAACAGTCATGCTGAAGATGTCTTGGGGTTTGAAGACCAGTTTCTAAATGACACATAATACCCTGCTGCCGGGCAGAAATTTCTCTTTGAGATCCGAAATCTCAACTAGCTCCAGATTCAAGCTGAGCAAAGAACCTTAGCAGATCTCACCAAACTCTATCCCAGACCTTTCACCTTTATTACAAACCGTACTATTAAGCCTTTGCCCCGCTCACAAAAGGAACTTTTCTTCCCCCGCATGAAACATTGTTGGTTTAACAGAAAAACTTGGCTGAGGTATCAAGTTTATGTCCAGTTTAGGATAAATGCCCCAGACATGATAATTCAAAAAGATTTGTGGTTTCTGTTTCTTGAGCAATTTTAGTGACAGCATCTTGAAACCTCACCAAGCCATTAGGCAGAGAAACTGAGCCAAACAAAAATTCCTCTTAAGGTTTGATATTCCATTCCTGGTGGTTTGGGTCCGGCCTATGAGACAATAGGTACAAACTCCCATGGTCAAGGCCAACACCCCACTGGATGAAAACTATTCAGTCCAATCAGTGAGCCGTGTTCCTTTTCAACAGTGGCCCATGGGGCTTTGTGACTTTTCTCCCGGGAAGCAATATAGTGTCTGGGAAGTCATCTTAACCCCATAAGGAAAAGGCTACATATAATATGCAAAAATCCTGGCAAGTGGTGGTGGCCAACAATGTTCTCCCGCAGCTCAAGCTTTTATAGAGATCAGGACCCTTCCAGGAAGAATAAAAAATTAGATTGATTGGAACAGGGGACGGTAACACACACACACACACACACACACACACACGTGCTTTTTTGGGAAGCTGAGTAGAGGGAAAGGGGGAATAGTTGGGAGCAGAGGAATAATTGGCAACACAGAAGCTATTGCCCACTTTTAAGGTGAAATAGTCACCATAGCTCAGGATATTTGAAAGTTCTGTGCAAGGTTGATTTTAACAGTAATATTTCACTACATCTTAACAGTACATCTAAAATCTTAGCACCTTCCCAAGTTTTTTCTAATTCATCTCCAAAGTATGAAATTATTACACGCTTTTTCTCTGAGAAGTTAAGAAGTTTCACAATTTCCATGGTAGAGACAAGCAGACCAAAGTTCTATGGATTTTGATTATTTGTTTGTTTTTTAGATCATAGAAATCTATTCTCTGAGGCTTTATGCACTGAAGTTTCATCAGTATTTGTCCCACTTGGTATATAGTATGATTTTCTTTTTTGTCTTCTTTCTCTTAGAAATGTGAGCTTATAGCCATCCCTTGCTGAGTCCTGTTAGCAGATGAATATATTGAAAGGTGATGAGTACAAAGGAACTTGGCTGCCAGCCAGTTGGTTTATTAAAAAAGATGAGAATACAAAATGTTAAAGATTAATACTGTGTAGGATTTTCTGATCCCTGACGACATTTCAATGCACACACAATGCAGGAGCAAAGGTTTGCCTGCCACAGTCCTTTGTTTAAAGGGTATTCATCTGGTGGTGACTCCACTTACCAGCCTTGTAAATGCCTGGGGGCAGGTGAGAGCATAGCCTAGACCAAAGCTGTGTCACATGCCCTGAGTGGGTGTGGACAAGTTCCAACTCTGCAGCTATTGGAGCTCTCACATGACAAACATGAGTGCCACTGGAGGGTCAGCAGACTTACGCTCTGTCACCAGGGCCTACTTGTCCCTCTTGCTTTTGATAAGAATCCAGGAATGAGGCGTGGGAGGCAAGAGGAAACCAGAGCCTCCAAATTTCTTTTTCACAGACCACTGTCCACTTTATGTAAAACACAAACAGGGCATGAGCAGGACGTCGAGCACTGAACTAACATTTTACTCCATACAGCTATGTGTCACCAGCCCACCAATTTCCTAAAGAAAACCCCAGAAAATCAGCCAAAATTTCTTTCAGGTTAATACTATAGTAAATATTTCCAAAGGGGCCAGCCAAACACTTGTCTTTGCCCATAAATAGATGTATGTTATATTCATTGATATACACATGTATTTTTTCAATTGTATATATTCAGTTGTGGTTGAATTAAACAAAGCCCAGCTAATATCCCCACCCCAGACTATCTGAATTCCCAAAAAGAAGAAGGAGATAAAAAAGGTGGGGGAGGGGTTTCCGGTCCAGATGGTGGAGTAGGTAAATGCTGTGCTTACCTCCTCTGATAACCACATCAAAATTACAATTAAACTACAGAACAACCATCATTGAGAATCACCTAAAGCCTAGCTGAACCGAAGCCCTACAACTAAGGACATACAGAAGGAGCCACCTCAAGACTCACAGGAGGGGCGGAGTCATGGAATCGGCTGGTCTCACACTCACATGTGAACTTTAAAAATCAGGAGGGCTATCTCAGCTTTGTTGCTTCCACCCATTCCTCTAAGAGTGAGAGGTCTCAACGCCACACCAAGATCCCCAGCCCAGGGTTCCAGTACTGGGGAGAGAAGTCCCAACAACTTCTGGCTGTGAAAATCAGTGGAGATTGTGGCTGAGTGAGCTGAGGGTGGCTGGAGTCCCAGGGGCTCCTAAAGGGCCCATGCATGAAATGTACTTGCTGATGGACTCACTCTCTAAGCTCCAGTGCTGAGACAGCAGCTCAAAAGGCACCAGGGACTTATGGGGAGGAACTGAATTGTCTGCCTTCAGGGCAAGGACTGGAAGGGAAGCTTTCTTCTAAGTGGTGTTGCTGGTAGAAGCCACTTTTTTTGTTGAGCCCTCTCCCTTCCTGGCATACAGAGGCAGGTGGCTGTGATATCTGAGACTCCATCAACCTAGTTAATACCCTTCATTCACCCCACCCCACACAATTTTCAGGCACACACAAGCCGCTTCCAGTGGCTTTTCCATGCAAACTACCTGATTTGGCTCATGCTGCAGACTTCCTTAAAATCTCTCAAAGATTCACAAAACCAAAACAAACAAGCAGCACCTGGCTTCGGCATGTCCTGTACCTCTGGCTGAGCAGTGCTAAGCATAGCACTAATGACAGCCAACCTTGGTTCATGGCTTGGACTCTCAAGCACTTCCAAGCCCAGTGTGGGCAGTGACCAGTTGCAGGTTGCTTTGTGACACATTCCAGATGGCCATGGGCAGGGCACAGGCTGTGGCTGAACTTGGCCTGCAGCAGGTCCCAATGTGCAAACAGTAACCAAGGCTCAACTACAATAGGAGGACACACACAACTCACACAAGTGACACACCTGGAGCACCCAGCTCTGGTGACCAGGGAGACTGTACCACTGGACCCCACAGGACACCTACTACATAAGACCATTCTCGTAAGACCAGAGGGCATAACAGCTCTACCTAATACATAGAAACAAACACAGGGAAGCAGCCAAATTGGGGAGACAAAGAAATATGTCACAAATGAAAGAACAGAAAAAAGCTCCAGAAAAAGAACTATACAAAATGGAGACAAGCAATCTACCAGACGGGAGTTCAAAACACTGGTGATAAGGATGATGGAGAACTTCAATAAGTAGATAGGAAACATAAAAATGGAGACAGAAACATAAAAAAGAACCAGCAGAAATGAAGAATACAGTAACTGAAATGAAGACTACATTAGAGGGAATCAACAATAGATTCAATGAAGGAGAAGATCAAATCGGTGATATGGAAGATAAGGTAGCAGAAAACAGCCCATCAGAACAGAAAAAAAAAAAAAAACCTCCAAAAAATAAGGAGAATTTAAGGGGCCTCTGGGACAACATCAAGCATACCAACATTTTCATCATAGGGAAGGAGAAGAAGACAGAGCAAGGAATTGAAAACCTATTTGAAAAAACATGATGACAGAAAACTTCCCTAACCTGGTGAAGGAAATAGATATACAAGCCCAGGAAGCATAGAGAGTCCCAAACAAGATGAACCCAAAGAGACCTAATCATGACACATCATCATAATTAAAATGCCAAAGGTTAAAGACAAAGAAAGAATCTTAAAAGCAGCAATAGAAAAACAGTTAGTTAACTACAATGGAGATGCTATAAGACCATCTGCTGATTTCTCAACAAAAACCGCAGGCCAGAAGGGATTGGCATGACATAGTCAGTGATGAAAAATACGAACCTACAACCAAGATTACTGTACTCAGCAAAGCTATCATTTAAATTGAGGAACAGATGAGCTTTCCAAATAAGAAAAAGCCAAAGGAGTTAGTTACCACCAGACCAGTATTATAAAGAATGTTAGAGGGACTTCTTTAAGATGAAAAAACAAAAAAGATTTAAAAATATGAATAATAAAATGGCACTGAATGGATAAGAAAAAAAGACCTTACATATACCACCTACAAAAGACTCATTTCAGATTGCTTTCACAGACTGAAAGCAAAAAGATGGGAAATTGATATTTCATGAAAATGGAAATACACAAAAAAAGCTGGGGTAACAATACTTATACCAGACAAAATAGACTTTAAAACAAAGGTTATGACTAGAGACATAAAGGGACCCAGTAATCCTGCTTCTGGTTATTTATCCAAAGAAACCCAAAACGCTATGTTGAGGAGACATGTGCATCCATATGTTCATTGCAGCATTGTTTACAATGGCCAAGATGTGGAGGCAGCCTGAGTGTCTGTCAATGGATGGATGGATAAAGAGGAGGTGGTGCATATAAACAATGAAACATTGCTTGATCGTGAAAGGAAATGGGTTCTTGCCATCTGCAGCAGCACGGATGGACCTGGAGGGTATTGTACTGAGTGGGGTGTCAGGCAGAGAAGGACAGAGGCAATGTGATTTCCCTTATATGTGGAATCTAAAGCACAAAATAAACAAACAAACAAACAAACAAAAAACAGAAAGAAATTCAGAGATGCAAAGAACATTTTGATGGTAGCCAGATGGGAGGGAGTTGGGAATGGTGAAGGAGTTAAGAAGTACAAATTGGGAGTTACAAAATAGTCATAGGGATGTAAAGCAAACACAGGGAATGTAGTCAATAATATGGTAATAATTATGTATAGTGCCAGGTGGGTACTATACTAGTGAGGGGACTCACTTCTTAAATTATATAAATGTCTAACCACTATGCTGTACATCTGAAACTAATATAAAATAATATTGAATGTCAACTGTTATTGAAAAATTAACGAAGGGTGGGGGAATGGTGAAGGGGAATAAGAGATTCAAATTTGTAGGTATAAAACAAATAAGTCATGGGGATATAATGTCCAGCATAGGGAATATAGTCAATGATATTGTGATAATGTGGTAGTGTCAGATAGTTACTGGACTTATAATGGTGATCACTTCCTTAGATATATAAATGTTGAATAACTATGGTGTACACCTGAAACTAATATAATATTGTATGTTAGCTATAGTTTAATAAAAATATTTTAAAACAATGAAAAAAGTTGGAGAAATGAGGAGAATGGAGGGGATCATCTTGTTTTGGAAGAGCACATGCAATATGTAAGTTGAAGACTATGTAAAACTAGATGTTAATTTGAAATAAAATCCTGGAAGTTTTTCTTAATAAAATACCATGGCAATGACAGGTTTGCATTCTTTAGTACCTTGGATCCAGTAACCCTGAATTGTGTCTTCCAATCTTTTTGCTAACCTACACCCAAAGAGACTTTTGAAAAACTATCGTCCCCTTTGCACATTTTCAACCTGACATCTAAATTTTTCTCTTTATAAGTTTAAATAGCTGCAAAAGATAGAATTTCTAAAATAATTGAATTTTAGCATTTTAAAATAAAATGGTTTCATTACTCTTTAAAATATATGTAATGGAAGGTAAACACTATAGTGATTTGATATCCACTATCATCCATTAAAAAATATTCAGTATTCTCTTCTTTAGCTATTGGAAATTTAGTATCTTTAATTTGTATTTTCATTCCTGTCTCACACAGAATTTAATTCCAAGAAAATATGCTTTTATAATTGAAAATCTTTCATTGACTCTCCATCATGCTTCCTTGCCACAGAAATATGTATAAAAATGCAAATTAAAATCATTTCTTCCAGATTCAGTTATTTTAATATTAGTCCACATTTGATCAAAACAAATACATTATAATAAATTGTGATTAAAATAATAATTAAATATAAAGAGCAAAATTTTGTTAGAAAGGTACCTTTAATTAAATGGTTAGGGGTGTCATAGTGCCCTCATTGAAGGATGTCTTGCTGATGCCAGAGTTTCTAATGATACCTTTCCTTGGTACCCAGTATGGCAGATAGACTCTAAGATGGCCACCCACTTATGGCCACCTCCTGGTGTCTACACACTTTGTAATCGTCTCTCCTGAATGTGGGTGGAAACTGACTTGCTTCTAAGCCATAAAACATGACAAGGGGATTGGGATGCCACTTTTGTGACCATGTGACATAAACTTGTAACTTCCATCTTCTTAGCCAACAATCTTGACTCTCTCCCTTGCTGGCTTTTATAAAGTAAGCCACCGTGTGGAGAAGCCCACATGACAGGGAACTCAGGGCTGCCTGTCACCGACAGCCAGCTGGGAGCCGAAGCCTCAGCCTGACAACCTGCAAGGTACAGCATCTTGCCAAAGCTCACATGAGCTTGGAAGTGGATCCTTCCCCATTTGGGCCTCAGATGAGACCCAAACCCCAGAAGACACTTCTCATGCAGCTTTGTGAGAGATCCTATGCAGAGAACACAGCTAAGCCAGGCCTGGACCCCTGACCCATAGAAACTGTGGGATCATACGTGTGGAGTGCTAAGCTTGCTAAGTTTGGGATAATTTATATGCAACGATAAACGATGAATACACCCCAGACTAGCGATGTTAGTAATCGTTGGGATGAGGGAAGGGCATGACCGCCTCTTACAAAGTGAGAAAAGGGTGTTTGTGAAATTAAGAATAAGGTAGAATTGGCTTGCTGTTTCTGCCTTGAAAGTATTCTCCTGCAAATATTTTAGAAAAGAGTACGTTTGGAGGTTGAGACTCTGGAAATTGATTCCTCTCAATCTAGAGTGCCCACATACCTCTTGGGAAGCCTCGGAATCCCCAGAGGTTGGTGGTCGGCCCAGTTTGAAGAAAGCTGTAAGGCTTGAGCCATTCTGAATTTTGCAAAAGAGAGTCCTACACCCATGCAGAAGGAGCAGCCAGATCCAATGCCCACAGGGGTGGTACACGTTGCCCTCCTGACACTTTCGTCCTGCCTCGGCCTGCTGGGATGTAACCTCCTCCATGTTATCCAGTCTCACTGAAATTGTGATCTCTCAGGGACCTACAAAACACCTGCTGTCTTGTACATACTGACCCAGGAGTTGGAAAAGTGGGGAGCAGACAATAGAAAGAAGAGAAGGTGCCCCTGTTCTGGGAAGTCATCTCAGTGACCAGACCTCGGCCACTCTGTGTCCCACATCTCAGACCTCCGGAAGCACAGGCTGTGTCCTGCACCCCTTAAGCTTGGTCACACACTGGCTTTGACTGTTTACTCTGGTTTCCTAAGTATCAATGCTGTCTTCCTCCATAGATTTGAACTAAGCTCTTTTAGAGCAGGGATCATGTCTTAAACGGAGAAAAATTAAAATAAAATTTAAAATAGTTATAAAATAGTTTAAATAGCTTTACGTAATGTAAGTAATTTATGTTCATTGTAGAACATGACACAAAAAAAGAAAAAGTCATCTAAAATCCTTCAATCCAGATATAACGGTTGTTAGCAATTGCATGTCCCTTTTAAGAGGCTCACACTGCCCCATTTTGCAGGTTTGGTTTCCCCTCACAGCATCTCACACAGGCCTGGCACCTAGAAGGTGCTCGGTTACTGACAGTCCTTTGATTCAGGCTCCACTGCCTGGCTGGAGCCTGGATCCCGTTTCTTCTCCCTATACGTGGAAAGCACGGTGTAGACTATTATAATAGTGGCAGCAGCTGTAGCAGGAGTACTGCTACTACTCTTTTACCCAGTCTCCTTTTATTAAGGTTCTTTTCTCATCTCCTGTCAGCCTATGCTTGCTCACAACTTCCAGGGAAGTGTTCATGGAGAAACTTCCAGGCGTAGAGCCTGGTGAGGCTGCAACCTCAGGCCTCGCTTCTGTTGGCCTCGTAGCTGCTGCTAAGGCTGGAAATGAGGCATGACTATCTGGACATGGTTAGTAAGAGGAACATTATTTGGTTCAAATTGGAAATTTTTCTTTTGAATGCCTTGGGACTTCTGGCATGATCCTACTGAAGTTGCATCTTATGGGGCTCTTTCTCCTCCTCTTCCCTACAACTTGGCTCCTTTGTCCATGTCTCTGGAGCCAAGACCCTTCTCGTACACTCCTTCTTTGCTTGGCCATGCGATTTATCACTCTTTGAGAAGACAGGATGTTGCTGCTCAGACAGTCCATGCTAGGGTCACTGAGCCCTCGAGACAGACCAGGGCCAGGCAAAGCTCAGGCTCTCAGAGCTGTGGGGGGATAGCTCATGGGCTGCCCTTCAGGTCCCGGAGGATGTCTTTTGTCTTTATCCTTGCAAAAACGGGCATCCTCTCTCACTTTGTGCAAACCAGCCGGCATTGTTTGCCCAACTCGTTCCTCTGTCTCAGCAATTTCTCTTACAGGAGGTGAACACAGTCCAAGTCAGGAAGGTATCTGAAGGGGGAGAAGATCAGCAGGAGAATGAGCATTCTTTGTGCAATGCACACGGTCTGGATGGCTTTTGAGGCGTTGCTGGAAGCACCCTAGAGACATTTCTCAGAAGCAACACATTCAGAGAAGGGATTTAGAGACATTCCAACCACATCATATCCTGGATGTTATCAGTGTAAAATGAGCTGTAAATGTGCACACAGCAAGCACACTGAAATGAGGGCGGGAAAGTGTCATGGAGGGCAGAGGAAGGGAAGATGGCGATCCTGGACTCAACAAAGACATTCACAAATACAGAGGGTGCCAAAAAAATGTATACACATTTTAAGAAAGGAAAACCTCTATTAAAATTGTAATGACATATCCCAATAACAAAAGATGAATAAAAGCCACGTTTGACTTCTGCAATTACAAGAGGTGCTCAAAGTGGTTACCATCAGCGTAATTTTAACACAGATTTTTCCTGTCTTAAAATGTGTATACATTTTTTTGGCACCCTCTGTATTTATTGAGCACTTACTATATGCAAAGCCTTCTATTAGGCACCTTGGGATGAGAAAGAGACAAAGAAGACCATCTCTGGGCATCATAACATGCATGTTGCTATATCAGAAAGAATGCTTTCAAATATGGAGACGCAGTTACATATTTTACTCAAAAAGTATAAGGTTCCCACATTCTCCTCTCTCCCAGAACCCACCTGCCTGTCAGACTTTGTAGGTTCTGGCTATTCTGTCTCCACTTCCCTCTCAGTCCCTCTCTGCTCTCACGAGGCTGCCCCAAACCTTCTACCCTCCAGTGTCTCCCAGCACATGGCCCTCAGTCTTCTCAGTCTCATCTCCACCGTGTGATATTGAAAGGGGGTCCAGAGTTTAAGATTCAGATTAGAATTCCATGCACATCACTGTTGGTAGTTTGACCTCAGACAAATTTCTGAATTCTCTGTGTCTGTTTCCCAATGTCTCAAATGAGGGCCGTCCTAGTGAGCTTGTTGGAAGAATTAAACAAGGAGACTCACTAGCAGGATGTTCCACACACAGAGGTACCCCACAAACAGCCATTTTCCTTCCATCTCCCCCATTCTCAAAATCCCTTGGGCACAAGGGGGTGCTTTTCCCCCTCCTCATTCAGTGGTTTTGTGATATGTGAAGAATTCCTTATCTGATGATGATTTAATAAGCAAAAGTGCAGTTCTTATTTTTAAGTTTTGGATCTCAGTTTCATTCTCGCCCTGGCAGAGTGATTTATGCCATATCGTATTTCCTCCTGCAGCCAGCACAGCTTTTATTATGTCATCAATTATACATGGATGAACATCTGTGCTCCTGGGCTTCTCCAGCCAAGAGCCCGGCTACCTGGAGGAGGAAAAACAGCGTTCTCAGGCTGTTGCTTATAGGGAGCAAGAGACATGCCGATTGCTTGGCTGGACTTGGGAATGTTATAGATTTCCTGTCCCATGTTCGAAATGGCCAGAAAAGCCAGCTGCATGGAGCTGACTTTACCCCAAGAAAAAGGCATCCAGCTTCCGTAAGTTTTGGCAATGAAGAAACAGACTGATCCGCTGAAGATCAAAACCAAAGGCAAGGTTGGCAGCTTTATAGCTGTAAATACCGTCTGCAGCAGGCTGCCCAGACAGACAGGCCCGAGGGACGGGCAAGAAGGGGATCTACTTGCAGACTCAATAATACTGGCCACATTGAAGAGTAAGCCCTGCCCAAAGTGAGGTTGGCATTTTCCGGAAATCACCAATAAGCCAAAGCACTCCTTTAGTTCTAAGACAGCTGCTGTCACTCCCTGGAACTGCTCACAGAAATACCCTGGCTCAAATGGAGTCCACAGATGCCCATATTCCGAATTAAGAACCTCAGTTTTCTACAGCAGCCCACATTGCAAGTGGCGGAGGTGGGGGAAGAGGTGGTAAGAGGGGTGCACCCCAGTGACAGCCAGGGACGACTTGCTTTTACAAAAGATCACAGACTTTTGAATGCATTCATTTATTTTTCTACAAGTGGAGACAGCCTCCCTTAGTAGGTTTTTGAGTGAGTGTTCTGGAACGGATTCTTGCTCTGGGGGCGTTAAACTATTCTAGGATGTGTCTAGTCTGACATGTGGTAACATGTCAGAGACTGAGCCCAGTGGGATGCTGACTGATGACGGGTGGATGCCAGCCCTGGGCAGGCATCCTGGGTTGGGTTTCTTATGGATGGATGTAACCAGTTTGCTCCTTCCCTTCCTGCTCTGCACTAATCCAGAAAACAAGGCCATCTACAAAATGTTTAATTACAATACAGACTGAACAATGCCAGAGATGCCATGAGGCAGTGGGCAACAGGTCCCAGAGAGGGGACAGGCAATGGGTTCTTGGGGAATTGAGGGGAGGGCTGCAGTGGGGTTAGTGGTCAGTAGGGTTGTGGGGTTCAAATCCAGTCTGGCCCTTGGCTAACCACAGAAAGCCAGGTCTGTGAAAGGTCAGATTGACTTCTGAGGAAACATTGAAAAGAAGCAGGAACCAGGAAATGGTTCCAGCCAGAAGAACCCCAAGACTTTCAGCCCAGACAGAGAAGTCCTGGCTGCGGGGAGGCTCTGACTTCCTCCCACAGAATGGGCCTATTCCCCTTCATAGAGTATTATCTTCCCTGAGGCACGGCCAACAGACCATGTGGTGGAATCCCTTCATCACAGCTGAGGGGCGAAACCAGGCTAAACTGAATGCCATGCTCAGGCTTGAAGTGAAAATCAAGTGACAAAGCCTGCAGCCTGTGGAAGGTGTGAGGGATGCATCCAGGCACACAGGCCCGCGGTGTATGAGCCCACTCTGTTCTTCCAAGCCCCAGCTGGTGACCAATTATCAACCCTCTCCTGCAGCTTTCCTCATTCTGTTCCCAGTCCCGGCTGTCAGCACATGGGCCAGCGCTACTGCCTCAGCGGGGAGCTGCCAGTGAAGCTGGACTAGGGAAACCACATTCGATGTTGGTAATGCTTGCAGAGGGGTTAGCAAAAGTGGCCAAAGCAATGTGCCATGATATACTAGAGTATGCCTCCCAGAGAAATTCCTGGAAAAGGCCCTTTTGAGCCTGGGTAGAGAATGACCATCAGGATTGGGTCTAGAAAATAAAATCCTTCATTCTCTTTCCCCTCTTTAAGTAGAATTCATTTATGAATCTATTATTATGTTCACAAGGAACATTGAACTTTGTTGGCCTTGTGACTATCATAGTACATTTTATTGGTAGTTGTAAGCACGGCAGTAAATTAGACATTTTAAAGATGCATAGCTCTAAAAATAATTACTTGAGTTTTGGCTAACAGAGAGGTATCCCCAAGAGAAACATCCATTTCTTTTGTTGGAGAAAAGGCAAACATTTTTATGAAAACAATGTCTATTCCACATAGTGGTAGATGTTAAGTGTATGCACCAGAGACGAGGCAAGTTCTTTTCCCATGCAGCTGAATTGAAAAACAAGACAAATATTTTGAACAGCTCATATGTCAAGAAGACATGTGCAGTCTCCACTTATTAAAATAATAGTGGCATCGTGGTGCACTGATGTGGTGCTTTTATCTTCAAAGCAATTTATGAGTGTTCATGAATTAACTTGGAACAAAAAATCAGAAATTGGCGGGAGGTCCTGGGTCTGTGATTTTGAGAAGAATGGATGGGACAGAGATCAAAGAAGCGTCCCTCTGCTCCCCATGCTTTGTTAATGTGTCCCTTTGGAGCCTAAAAGGAAGCCTGTGATTCTGCCCTGGCAGCGTTTTCTTCTGGACAGTGGAAGCTAACAATTCAATGGCAAGGAGAAAAGTGGTACCCATTTTCACTGGATCCCATTCCCCTAGACCTGTGTGGTTATGGCCCTAGAACCAGGGGACCCAATAAAAATGCTCTGCACTGGGGTCTCAAGGTATCCCTCAAACACAAATGAGAAAATAAATTTCGGATCCCGACATGGCCTCTATACGAGTCCAGTCTCCTTGGGCCAGGATGGCCCCACAGTCTGAATCTCATATCATAACAGTGATACTAGTGACTGAGTGCTAGACTGAGTGTGCTCAGCCTGTGTCACCCTTTATATGGGTTGCACTATGTAATCTGTATAACAGCTTTTTGACGCAGGTACTCTGTTTTCCCCCATGTTATAGATGGAGACGGTGAGACATAGTGTGGCGGAGTAACTTCCACCAGGTCAATAGCTATTGGCCGTGAAGTTGAGATTTATTCTCAAGCTGTCAACCTCCAGATCTCACTCCATTAACCCTGCACCATGTTGCCTCCATATGGCAGAGACAGGAAATTCAAGTTCTTCAACTTCATTATTTTGTATACAATAAGCTTCTTTGAGAGCATCAACCATAGGCTTATATTCAATTACTATACCATCTTAAGTGGCTTGAGGTACCTTACAATCCAGGATCACAGGGAGTTGAGCAGCAGACTGTTGATGTTAGCATGCTAGATCAGGGAGGGATAAGAAGAAAGCACTTAACTCGTCTCTGGTAAGTGTGTCTTTTCAGGTCCTGCCTGTCCCACCCCAGGCACCTGCTTTCCAATCCTTGCTCCTTCTCTTCAGGTCTATCCTGGTCTTTACAGCCATCTTCTTCCCTTCTCCATGCAGCTGTCACCCTTTCCACACCTCTCTCTGGGCTGAAGGACACGCTCAGCTTCTGAGTCACCCCCGCCTCCTTATGACACCTTTTTTTTTTTTTCTATTGACCTAACCCAGTGATGGTGCCTTGGGTGAGGGGGCTGATTCTGTCAGATACATCATGCCTTAACTGATTTCCATGTGCCTTAACAACGTATTTCTGGAGCACCCTTTCTGTGCCAAACTCTTTGTTGTTAGGTGCTGAGGACATAGTTTGAATAAGACAGCCATTGTCACTGTCTTCATAGAGCTCACGGTGTAACAGGAGCCAAGCATTCAACAAATAAATGAGCAATAATTTATCAGTGGAGACGAGCACAACAAATGAAAATTCTAGGGAGCTAAGCAAACAAATAATGGGGTGTGCTGAGCTCATCTAGGAGTCAGGAAAGGCTCTCTTGAGAAGGTGACGTTTGAGATGGATGCTGAGAGATTAACCAAGAGTAAAGAGGGGTGGGGTGAGGGGGAATTCCAGGAAGAGGGAAGTGCAGTGGGAAGGCCTGGGGTGGCTTGGAGCCAGTGAGTCAGGGGACTTTAAAAAGGCCAATGTGGCTAGGACCCAGAAAGTAAAGTGGCAGTGGGAGGGAGGGAAGGTAGGCTGGGCTAGGCCCTGCAAGATTCTCTAGGTCCTAGGGCAAACCTGGGTTTTAGCCCCAAGTGCTGCAACAAACCATCAAAAGGTTTTAAATAGGGGGAAGATATGATCTGATTTACATTTTTAAGAGATCACTCTGGCTTCTTGTAGAAATAGACTGCACAGGGCAGGAGTGGAGGCAGGCATATCCATTAGGACTCCATTGTAACAGTCCAGGTGAGAGAATGGGTTGGATTAGGGTTGTCAGGCAAGGTAGAGGGGACTGGATGGATGTTAGAGAGAATTTTTGCATTGCGCTTGGTCAATTAATAATTGTCCTATAAATGTCAGCCATCATCAGTGTTGTTATTGGGCCATGTAATTTGTTTGGAAATACATAGCTACATTAACATAACATCATTAAGTAAAGGGAAACAGCATTCTAGATGAAGAGTTGGCAAGCCACAGCTCATCTTGTGGGTCAAAGCTGGCTCACTGCCTGCTTGTGTAAATAAAGCTTTATTGGAACACAGCCACACCCACTTGTTTCCATATTGGTTTTGGCTGCTTTCGCCCAGAGAATTGAGTAGTTGTAACAGAGACCATATGGCCTGCAAAGCTTAAAATACTTACTACTGTACTTACAGAAAAGTTTGCTGATTTCTAATCTAGATCAGTATGTTTCCTGCTGATGAAGCTAAATTCCTTACTTCTTTATCTCTGGCTTTGCCAGTCCAAGACCTTCAGGCTCCTCACTCATTTCTGTCCTCCAGGTGAACAGGTGAACACAATTGCCAATTCCTAGGTAGAAGGAGTGCTTGTAGATAAATACATACAACTAGTTATAATTTTATATATTCCCACTTGACAGACTAAATAAAATAGAGCAGGAAGGCAATGAATGGCCCCGGTACTTTATTTTAGATTGACATTCTGGATAAATAAATTTAGGATTCTTTGACCAGACCCGACAAAAGTCTGGGTGGCTGGTAGGCACTTACTAGAGGCTGCTGCCAATGGCTGCTCTCAGGTGTTCCTGGCTGCCTGACAGGTGGAAGCAGCAGCATACCTGTGTCTGTTGAGGTGTCTTAACATCTTTGCTCCTAATAATATGAAGACTGAATAGCACAGGCTTGAAAACATTTCTTTAAAAGAAAATGGTGGGATTGACAGCTACCAAGAATTTTAAAACGTTCATGTCCCACAAGGCTTGAGCAAGAAAAAAAACCAAAATCCAGTCACAGTGTTATTTTATTTGATTTTCCAAGAAGTAGCAACGGGGGCCAGCTGGGTGGCTCAGTTAGTTAGAGCATGAGCTCTAAGCAACAGGTTTGATGGTTCGATTCCCACATGAGCTTGTGAGCTGTGCCCGAGTTGAGCTGCCGCTGAGTTGCCAATGGGTGGCCAGATGGCTCAGCTGGGTAGAGTGTGTGCTCTTAACAACAAGGTTGCTGGTTCGATTCCCACATGGGATGGTGGGCTGTGCTGCCCTCCCCTCCCTTGTCCGCTCGCAACTAGATTGAAAGCGGCAACTGGAATTGGAGCTGAGCTTGCACCCTCCACAACTAAGATTGAAGGACAACAACTTGACTTGGAGCTGATGGGTCATGGAAAAACACAATGTTCCCCTTCCCCAATTCCACAACACTGTTCCCTTCCCCAATTCCCCAATAAAATCTTAAAAAAAATAAAAAAAGTAACAATGATCAATGCCCACAGGCAATGGGAACTTTTGAGGGACGGAACCTTCAGCTTTATGTGACAACAGGGAAGTAGAGAGGTCACCTGTATTTAGAGTGGACAGACTGGGCTTCACCACTCATCAGATGTGTGAATTTGGATCATTATCAAATTCCTCCAAAATCTCAGTTTCCTCAATTGTGAAATGAGAAGAATAACAATGCTAGCCTTATAGGGTTGTTCTAACAAATATTTATTGAGCATCTACCAAGTACTAGGGACTGTCCTTGTTTGGAAAAACACAGTGTGAATAAATCAGACAGTGTCTGCTCTTATGGAGCTCACAGACTGAGAGAAGGCATGAGAAATGTCCAGCAGCTATAAAGCACTCCATGAGTTAAGCTGGTATGGTCAAATAAATATTACTCATCTCACCAAATCATTACATTAGAGTAACCCAAGTCTTGAGGCTTTCGGCCCTCTGAGAATTGTACATAAACTCTAAGCCAAACCCGGGTGAAGAGAGTGAGGCACTGACCTTAGGTGCAACATTTTAAGGGGGCACAAAAAACTCTAATACAAAAATTAGTGCAAAAGAATCCATGATGAACAAAATATTAAACATTTAAATAAAGACGGAATCACCATGATTGAATTTTCTTTTTGCCTCAGGGTCCAAGATGGTTTGGCACAGAACTGCACAAACTCATATCCACAAGTCCAAGTCTACTCGCTCTGTTCTTGGGCATACGTTATACAGTCCCAGGGCACAGACACATTTTCTCTCTTTTTTCTGAAGCATAACGATTAGAGAAAACTTTAATTGCTAAGCATAATTTCAGAAACTCCCTTTTTCCCTTTCCCTCTTCAGATGCCTCAAAAATGTAGTTTTATGCTATGTTTTTTATTTTTATTTTTGACATTTGCCAGAACATAATCCAGAGAGTTTCCAATTGTTATTGGCAGGGCTTAAGAAAGTAAAAACACAGAAATAATTAAATGGCACCCCATCCTCTTAGACGTTCAGCATCAGAGGCCTGTGGGCCTGGGCAGGGTAAACTCACAGAGCTCACCAGCCAAGTGAAATGAACCCAGAGTTCATTTCTCCTCTGTTAGATCCATGGGTCTCAGTGGGTCTCTTCCTCACTCTAACACACACACACACACACACACACACACACACACACACACACACACACATACACACACACATATTGAGCATTTACCAAATAACTGAAACTCACCCTTTTAGACAGTTAAAATAACAAGTCAAAATTATTTGTGTCATGTTAAGCATATGTATTCATGTAGAAGATTCAACAAAAAATTTGTGCCTGTGTGTGTGTGTGTG
>NW_017731571.1:2205311-2212075 GCF_001890085.2 Hipposideros armiger | reverse complement strand
TTGTGGCAAATATACACAACAGAATTTACCATTGTAACCATTTGAAGTGTATACTCAGTGGTACTACGTACATTCACAATACTATGCAACCACCACCGCCGTCCATCTCCAGAACGTTATCGTTCCCGACTGAACTCTGTACCCATTAAACACCAACGCTCATTTCCCCCTCCCCTGGAAACCATTTTATTTTCTGCATCTACAAATTTGATGACTCTAGGAAACTCACGTAAAAGGAATCATACAATATTTGTCTTTTTGTGACTGGCTTGTTTCAGTTCGTATGAGATCTCCAAGTTTCATCCATGTCATAGGGTGTGTCAGAATGTCCTTCCTTTGCAAGGCCTAATAATATTCCATTGTATGTATATGTCACATCTTATTTATCCACTCACCCAACGATGGACAGTGTTTTTACTTTCAGTCTTACCTCAAAAGGCAGAGAAGAAATGAGGAGTATGTAGAATACTCAGCACAGGGCCCAGAATGCAGTAGGTGCTCAGTAAATAAACATTAGCATCATTTACTAACTCTTGAGTGAGAAAGGTATGTTCATACATGGACGCACAGCCACCTGGACTCATTGGTTGGCTGCTAGATGGGGACTCATTATCCCAGGCTGGTAGTCAGCAGGCGAGCTGGTCTGAGACATTACTGCTCATGCCCACCTTGAAAAAGGGATGGAAAAATGCACCCTAACTGTGCATTTATAGAAAAAACAGATATGATCAGGGAAATGTGACTGGTGATATTAACTTTTATGGTAAGAGGCTCCCAGCAAAGCATTTTAAAAGAGCGGAGATAGTTACTCTGTGGTGCAGACTTATCTGACAAATGTGTATGAGCATCCACTAAGCTTGTGTCCACTGAGAGGTAGTTGGTGTCAGTGTTGATTCTATTTTCAAACTAGTGGTCTGTTTATTTAAGCAACAGCTACTATATAAGCAGTGCATAAATGCTTGTAGGATGTCAATGTTCAGTGTTGTGAATTTGGGAAGGAAACAGTGTGCTTCACTTTCTCCTTTGTTCCAGTCTGCTTTATTAGGTCCCTAATAAAGACTTCGATTTTTGTTTGACTCAAAACGGACATAGCAAGGAAGCAGAGGCTACTAATGGGCGGACCATCAAGGGGCATTAGCCAAAATGCATGTGTCAATCAATAAACAATAAGCATTATTATCAATTGAGCTGCTACAAGAGTCTCTGTGAAACCTTCTAGTTGCCGCCCTTGACAGGAAAAGAAGAGGAACAGAGAAACCAGCCACTCCCATGCAGCACCCGTCCCATCCCCCCTGGAAGAGCAGCTTCTTGACCCTTTGGCTCCAGTTGCAAAGTGAATAGGATGCAGGTGTTGCTGGTCAGGGTCTGCTTACTAAGCAGAATGAAAGGGGAGAAGGAAAGTTCAACTCCACATGTGCAGGGGAAGCAGATGGTTCCCCAGGGCGGCTAGGAAGTCCTGGCCAGCACTGTGCAGGCAAAGCTGTGTGCCAGGTGGAATATTTCATTAATATGAGCTAGTGAGGCAGCAAGAGGGCGATTAACATTATATTCACATCAAAGTAGTAACCAAGGGAACCAAGGGAACTAAGGGAGAAAGAAAGGGGGGGGAGAGAAAGAGAGAGAGAGAGGCAAACCCTGTTCCATCCCTGAAAGGATCCCCAAAGAATATGTCCTTTCATTTTCTATGCTTTATTAATAAAAACTGTACCTATGCAGACCACTCAAGTGTCTTATTCACCGCATCTGGGCTGTGCAGGTGAAACTATTCAAGGTTATCCCCCATCTGGACAAGTTCAAGCACATAACTCATAAAAGCCAGCACTCCTCACAAACTGACCCTGTGTGTCTGCTCATGAGATGCAGTGGGAAGAACATGTGTCACCGAGGTGATGTTCTTGCCAAAATGTTTAACCTGGTCTTATAATCAGGACTCATCAGACAAATCCAGGAAGCAGACATGCCACAAAAACACTGGCCTGGGCTCTTCAAAGAAATGTCATGTCATGACATCCAATGCCATGAAAGGACAAAACAACAAACGACAACAAAAGCAACAAAAAAGGCAAGAGTTTGCTCCATGATAAAGACTAAAAAAAACATTCAACCAAATGTAGTGTGGGAACTTTGATGAAATTGTTTTAAAGGATATTACTTAGGCTATTAGGGAACTTAGAATATGGATTCCATATTACATAATATTGACATTAAATTTCTTGGGTGTGATCATGTTATTTTGATTATGTAGAAGCAATCCTTGTTCTTAGGAGACACAGGCTGTAATACTTAGTAATAAAGTGAGGTGTCTCTGATTTTTCAAATGGGAGAGAGAAAGAGGGAGAAAAGGAGAGAAAGGGAGGGAGAGGAGAGAGAAAGAGGGAGAGAGAAGACATGTGCATACTGTGAACACTGCTAGCAATGGCGGAAGGGTATACTGGTATTCATTATGCAATTACTTCAACTTTTATGTAAGATTGAAACTTTCCAAATGAAAAGTTGGAGGGTTGAAGCTATGCTCTTTTCTAAGAAAATTTTAGTTCTAAAAAAGGACAGGAATCATGGCCAGATCAGGCCCAGGCCTGGAGCCCCCCAAAGAACGCTAATCCAACCAAGCAAGCAGCAGCCAGCAGAAGGAAGGGCACTGGCCAGGAAATCCACACTGGGGAGATCACAGGACTCCCACATCCCTGGGAATGAGTGCCAACTACCAATTCACTCACTGCAACTGCCAACCACTCCAGACCAAGAAGCAAAACTAGGAGGGGCCCTAGAAATAACCATAGGGTCACACCTCTACACCATAGCTGATTCTATATGAGCCAAGGGACTGTTCGCCTAATATGACTAATGGGGTTTTCTCCCCTCTGACACCTTTTTTTCATCTATTAATCAGAAATAAAGAATTATTCTAATTCAGGAGTTTGAAGTACCTCATATGAAATTAGTCATCACTCTGTCTTGGAGTTTCCTGATTTAATTACCATGGAAGTTAAGAAGCCCTTGAAACTTTTGTTCAACAATGATTCACCCCTATTCCAATGCTAGGGCAGAAATAAACTTTAACAGTTATGAATGATGTTACTTCTTTATTTTAGTCCTTAAAAGCAAGAGTTGGAAGAATTCCTTTAGATAAGCCCATAGTTGGGGAATGCCAAGTGCCCTACCCTGCTTTGGGGGATTCGAAATTCCCAGCAGACAATGAGTCAAAATATTCCAGGCAATGTGCTTGTGTCTCTACTCTTCCCTCACGTAGAAGGAGGGAGCTTCTCCTCACTTCTCCCCCTAGAGATCATTTGCTCACTGTTCAAAATGCTTCTCAAACTCTTTTGTGATGGCTTACTGAGCCTTTCTCAGAGTCAAGTCTTTTTATTATCTTATTAATATCTTTCCTGATTCCAAATCCATTTATTTGTATATACTTTGACTCTGCTGCACCAAAATCTTGCACACTGCAATGAAACTCCTCTTTCNGCAGGGCACTGCTGACCCTGATGAAGTCATCTGGCTGATGTTAACGCAGTGCAGATGTGGCTGGCGGTCCTGGGCCCAGCGCCGTGCTCAGCCTCTCCAGATGCCCTGGTGACAGTGAGCAGCCTCCATATTGTCGTTGGCATTGCTAACAGCAGCAGACGCCGCTCGGCCTCATATTTAACTCAGCCTGCAGGCGCAATTCATTATAAGGAGATTTATAAGTGTTCCAGCATTTTGTTAAAGACTCTGTTTCCAGGAGAGGAGCCTCCTGGGTTGCGGGCAGGAGAAAGGAGGCCTTCAATTTATCAAATCCAAGTGGAGTTACGTGATGATGAAGAACATTCACACAGGTGAGGGTGCAAGAAAGGAACACTTGGCTCATCGGTTTTCCCAGGGATTGAAAAGTCCACCTTAGCAATCAGTAGATGGACTGGGTGAATTATTTATCGTGAGAAATCATATGTTCATTATGAATCAACAGCCACTTGTGGCTTTCCTATGCTGGAAACGTTGAGGGTAAGGGATGGACAGCATGATTCCTGCCTTCCAGGGGCTAATAGTTGCCTGATTAGAAAATAATGACAGTGTTTTGAGAAAGGGTTTGTAGAATCAATTTTATGGGTTGGCATCATCCCTTCTGTACATATTTTCATCAGTTGGTAGACAGGACTTGGAGCGGAAGGAGCACAGGGCTTGGTTTTGCCACCTAATATCTCTGTGAACTTAGGACAGTGCTTCTCAAAGTGTGAGCCCTGACCAGTAGCATCAGCACCATCATCGCCTGAGAGCTTATGAGAAATGCCAATTCTCAGGCCCCGCCATAGATCTATTGAATCAGAAGCTCTAGGGGTCCAGCAAACTGTTTTAACAAGCCTTCCAGGTGATTCTGAAACCTGCTCATATTTGAGAACCACGGCCATAGGCAAATCTCTTTATCTCTCTGGTATTATGTTTCTCATACCTCCTCCCCCAAATGGTAAAAATGGTCTGTCAGTCCAGCCCATTGTGTTGCTGGGATCAAATAAGCTAGTCAAGGCACTGGATAGATAGTAAACAATAAATGAATAACAATTAATTATCACCAATGCAAAACATAAAATGCCTCTGAAGGAGATCAGCAACTTTTGGTAACTATTATGGTGTTCTATTTCAGGAATGGTCTTCATGAAAAATGTCCAAGAAGTACCTTGCATACAAGACCATAATTTAAATACTCATATTATTTTATGGTAAAAGTCATCATTCCTCCTCAGCAGGGTTGACTCAGTCACTCAGCATCTGCAGCATCTGGAGTAGAAAGGAGTCCACATCTTCAGATGCACAGGCCCAGCAGGGATGGGCACCAGGCCAGGTGACTTCAGGCCAGGCAGTTGGGAACCTTTTCCTTCAGTTCCTCAGGAGGGAGGGGTAGTGAACCCCAGGGAGAAGCATTCAGGAGGGCTTAGGAAACTTACTGTCATCACTTTGGAGGCAAATTAAATCTACAGTGGCAAATAGAAGACACTTCCTGTTTTTAGAACACTGAGGAAACGATTACATAGGTAGTTTATAGGAGACTATCTCTATTATTAAAAAAAAAAATTGACAGACAGCGAGTATTAAAAAAGGAGTATTAGGACAGAAATCTTCAAATAAGAAAGTCTCTTTGTAATATCAATTTCTCACATGACAATATTTTTACTTTTTTCTTGTGGCAAATATACACAACAGAATTTACCATTGTAACCATTTGAAGTGTATACTCAGTGGTACTACGTACATTCACAATACTATGCAACCACCACCGCCGTCCATCTCCAGAACGTTATCGTTCCCGACTGAACTCTGTACCCATTAAACACCAACGCTCATTTCCCCCTCCCCTGGAAACCATTTTATTTTCTGCATCTACAAATTTGATGACTCTAGGAAACTCACGTAAAAGGAATCATACAATATTTGTCTTTTTGTGACTGGCTTGTTTCAGTTCGTATGAGATCTCCAAGTTTCATCCATGTTATAGGGTGTGTCAGAATGTCCTTCCTTTGCAAGGCCTAATAATATTCCATTGTATGTATATGTCACATCTTATTTATCCACTCACCCAACGATGGACAGTGTTTTTACTTTCAGTCTTACCTCAAAAGGCAGAGAAGAAATGAGGAGTATGTAGAATACTCAGCACAGGGCCCAGAATGCAGTAGGTGCTCAGTAAATAAACATTAGCATCATTTACTAACTCTTGAGTGAGAAAGGTATGTTCATACATGGACGCACAGCCACCTGGACTCATTGGTTGGCTGCTAGATGGGGACTCATTATCCCAGGCTGGTAGTCAGCAGGAGAGCTGATCTGAGACATTACTGCTCATGCCCACCTTGAAAAAGGGATGGAAAAATGCACCCTAACTGTGCATTTATAGAAAAAACAGATATGATCAGGGAAATGTGACTGGTGATATTAACTTTTATGGTAAGAGGCTCCCAGCAAAGCATTTTAAAAGAGCGGAGATAGTTACTCTGTGGTGCAGACTTATCTGACAAATGTGTATGAGCATCCACTAAGCTTGTGTCCACTGAGAGGTAGTTGGTGTCAGTGTTGATTCTATTTTCAAACTAGTGGTCTGTTTATTTAAGCAACAGCTACTATATAAGCAGTGCATAAATGCTTGTAGGATGTCAATGTTCAGTGTTCTGAATTTGGGAAGGAAACAGTGTGCTTCACTTTCTCCTTTGTTCCAGTCTGCTTTATTAGGTCCCTAATAAAGACTTCGATTTTTGTTTGACTCAAAAAGGACATAGCAAGGAAGCAGAGGCTACTAATGGGCGGACCATCAAGGGGCATTAGCCAAAATGCATGTGTCAATCAATAAACAATAAGCATTATTATCAATTGAGCTGCTACAAGAGTCTCTGTGAAACCTTCTAGTTGCCGCCCTTGACAGGAAAAGAAGAGGAACAGAGAAACCAGCCACTCCCATGCAGCACCCGTCCCATCCCCCCTGGAAGAGCAGCTTCTTGACCCTTTGGCTCCAGTTGCAAAGTGAATAGGATGCAGGTGTTGCTGGTCAGGGTCTGCTTACTAAGCAGAATGAAAGGGGAGAAGGAAAGTTCAACTCCACATGTGCAGGGGAAGCAGATGGTTCCCCAGGGCGGCTAGGAAGTCCTGGCCAGCACTGTGCAGGCAAAGCTGTGTGCCAGGTGGAATATTTCATTAATATGAGCTAGTGAGGCAGCAAGAGGGCGATTAACATTATATTCACATCAAAGTAGTAACCAAGGGAACCAAGGGAACTAAGGGAGAAAGAAAGGGGGGGG
>NW_017731571.1:2189272-2200546 GCF_001890085.2 Hipposideros armiger | reverse complement strand
TCAGTTTGCTATCTGTTTAGGTGTCCAAGTAAATATACCTTTGCATGAAAAGTTCACTTCAGAAACCAGCCCATTCTATGGAGAGAATCAGTTGTAATCAGGCAATAAAAATGTCCTTGAACAATCGACCAGAAACAAGACCATTGTGGTCAAGTCACAGGACCATCCCTAAGGTAAGGGCTACAGGGCTCCTTTATACAAGGATGAGAAGCGTTTTCAAATCTTTTCTCCTGTCTACACATCTTGACTTCCTTTAATTTCACCAATGATGGCTTATTACTAACATTCAATACACCAGTCAACAATCCACTGTTTTCAAAAACCCCGTTTCTGGTGGTTGTATGCTAATTGAAAGACTGGAGCGTTGATCAAGAACAGATAATAAATGCTTATAGTGGCCACTTTTGGACCTTAGCTTTCTTTTTTTCCCCCCAGTTTTATTGAGATATAATTTACAAATTAAAATGTGTATATTTATGATGTACAAAATGATGAGTTGATATACATATATACAGAGGGTGCCAAAAAAATGTATACACATTTTAAGAGAGGAAAAAACTGTATTAAAATTGTGCTGATGTTAACCACTTTGAGCACCTCTTGTAATTGCAGAAGTCAAATGAGACTTGGATTAATCTTTTGCTGTTTGTGTATAGTGAATATTACAATTTTAATATAATTTTTTCCTTTCTTAAAATGTGTATACATTTTTTTGGCACACTCTGTTTTATAAAATGATTACCATAATCAAGTTAATTAACACATCCATCAGTCACATAGTTGTCATTTCGTGTGTGTGGAGAGAAGTTGTAACATGTACTTCCCTAGAAAATTTCAAGTATATGATACAGTATTATTAAGTATAGTCACCATGCTGCATATTAGATGTTCAGAACTTATCTTATACCTGAAAGTTTATACTCTAACCAACATCTCCCCATTTTCCTCACATACACCTTCAGCCCCTGGTAACCACCATACTAGTCTTTGTTTCTATTAGTTTGACTTTTATAGATTCCATATATAAATGAGACCATACAGTATTTATCATTCTATGTCTGGTTTATTTCACTAAGCATAACCCCTTCAATTTTATTCATGCTGTCTCAAATGGCAGGATTTCTTTTTATGGCTGAATAACATTCCATTGTGTGTGTATATCACATCTGCCTCATCCATTCATCCATTGATGGACATCTAGGTTGTTTCCATAGCTTAGCTATTGTGAGTGAACATGAGAGGCCAGCTCTCTCTTTGAGATACTGATTCCTTGTCCTTTGGATAAATACCCAAATGAGAGATTCATGGATCATATGGCTGTTTTATTTTTAATTTTTTAGAGGAACCCCCATACTGTTTTCCACAGTGGCTGCACCAATTAGCTTTCCCACCAACAATGCACAAGGCATCTGTTTTCTCCATGTTCTCACCAGCATTTGTCTCTTATCTTTTTGAAAACAGCTGCTCTAACAGGTGTGAGGTGATGTCTCATTGTGGTTTTGATTTGCATTTCCCTGATTATTAGTGATGTTGAGCACCTTTTCATGGACTTTTGGACATTTGTATGTCTTCTTTGGAAAAAAAAGTCTACTCAGGCCTTTTGCCCATTTTTTAATTGGGTTATTTATTTCTGATGTGTTAGGTTAGCATGCCTGCTTAGGTGGCAACCTTTCAAGTAACCGAAACAAATAATTTCACATTGTCTCTGCAGATGGACATTTTTTTTTTTTTAGCTGAGCCATCCTGCCACCTGTTGGCAGCTTAGCGGCTGCTCAGTTCGGGCCGGGAATCGAACTGCTGTTGCTCAGAGCTCGCACTCTTGAGCGAGCTCTTAACCAACTGAGCCACTCGGCCGGCCCTGCTGATAAATTTTGACACTGCAATACGCTCTTATTAGGAAATGGGGATCAGGTACATGGAGAAGCCAAGCAAAGGGATAGAAACTAGTCTAGTGGTCACAGAGTTCCTCTGTGAGGTGACATATAAACTGAAACTTGAAGGACGAGTAGGAATTCGCCTCTGGATGGAGGAAAGTATATTGGGGTGAAGAGAGCTGGGAGGCCTAGAGGTAGATCAAGTGATTAAATGGCCAAAGGGTGTGAGGCAGGTGGAGCCATAGGGGCTCCCTGGTTTCAGAGGAAACAGCCAGACCGCCAGGCCCCAGGATACAGGCACAGATTTCTATCTACAGAAAGAGGTCTTCATCATCCCTGAGGGCTGGGATTTACTTCAGAGGTTCTACAGCATCTTCCTATGACGTATGACAATGAACTTGGACTGCAATACCAAGGTGAAGAGTAGGTTTGGAAATACATTTACCATTGCACCTGTGCTTTGAACTTTTGAACCCCTGCTTCGTTTTATGTAATTTAAGTACTCAGTCACCTTTTAAACCCTTTCATTCACCACTCAGCCCTGACTTACAAAAATGATGCCTTTGGTTATTAGGAGGAAATGCATTTTTTTTTAAACTGAAATTTTTTGCACATAACTATTGCTTCTGAATGTGATACTTCTTTAAAATTTTCAGTCTGATGATCATTTTCCCACCCTATGAAGTGAGGGTGGTGTGGGGAGGAGAGTATGTAACTATCTGAAGGACACAATTGCCTCCTACTTAGACAAAGGGAGCTGGGTTTGTACAATGGGCTGAAATTGCTCCTCAGCCTCTCAGATCGATAACCAGAAGTTGAAAATGCCCTCCCCTGTACTTTTTAATACCAAAGGACCAACAGCCTACTTGAGACATTATGACACGCAAGTTCGATAGTCAGTCATAGATCTTTTATTTTGTTTCCCAAATCAATAAATACATGGGGACAGATGGGAACCAATGTAACGATTGTAATACTTCAAGAAATCTGGTGACTTCCTTCACCGGCAATGGCTTGCCTTGCTAAATGAAAGGCATCACATACAAAGCTGCTCTTGAATAGCAAGGAAAAAGAATTTGCTTGTTGAAACACAGGCTGAGGGGCCCCACCCCCAGAGTTTCTGATTTGGTAGGACTGGGCTGGGGCCTGAGAATTTGCATGTCTAACAGGTTCCCAGGTTATGCTGATGCTGCTGGTTCAGAGCCACACCCTTAGAGAAATACTGTAAAAGCAAAAAGAAGAGAGGGAGAGAGAGAGAGAGAGAGAGAGAGAGAGAGAGAGAATTTAATAAGTCAGAAGCATCAAATAGCAGACCTTTTCTCACTTGTGATGATTCTTGGCTTTTTTCTTGTCCTGTAGCAGCTTGCCAACAATGTTGGATCTCCACAGGCAGCTAATCAGAAAAACGCTGATGGTGATGGGTTTGGTGCCAGAGATGGACGTCCAGAGGCCCCAGGCCAAGCCTGGGAGATAGCTGTGGCTTTCCCGGGCAGGAAGGGAAGCCAAGGTAAAGATGGGAAGAAAGGCAGGTGAGTCTGGCTGGTGGAGGGCAGATCACAAGTTCTTCCCTTGTGAACGCAGGTGAATCACCTCGGGAATCTTGCCACAATGCAGATCCGTTAGAGCTGGGGCGGGGCTGAGAAAATTCCTGCTGCATTCCCAGGAGACATTGAACCTGCTGGTCACTAGACCACATTTTTGGTAGCAAGAGTCTATACGGCACAGGTGAAAAGTCTTGGCATTAAACCCAGGCACCTTTAGCAAAAGAACTGGAAACAGTGTTTGCCAACCTCAGCCCAGAAACTTCATGTTCTCATATCCCAGTGCAGAGTACTGGGGGTCCCAAGCCTGAGGAAGACAAGGCTGGAGGCAGAAACTTGAGTGAGAAAAGAGGGTGGACCTCATTGGCCATGAACTCATAGAGTGATTAGGCAAAGTTTTTATCTACTCAGTTTTCTTATCTAAAAATTGGAGAAACCTTCTTGAAATGGGAGAATGCTTGCAAGTGCTTTTAGAAGTCCAAATGAGGAACTGTTGCCCTTCAGATGATTACTCTTGGAGCTGAATAGCAAAATCCAAGTGTCACAATTCAGGGACATCTTAAGAACCCCAAGAGTAGGAACTCCTATATGGACTGGTCCTTCAGTCATCTAGAATCATTTCATAAAAACATGGGTCTCATGACCCACTACCAAAAGAATTTCAATCTACTAAAAGCTCACCAGGTTGTTCTTATATCATTCTTCCATTTCAACTCTGCCAACCTCATTCCCAAACATCAGCAGGACCGGGTACCACAGCTCTCCCTTGTCTCCAAGCTCTCTTGCTCTCCTCCACCCAATCTGATATACCTGATATATATTTTAGTTCACTTTTTTAATGAGTCAATATCGATACTTCATTAAAGTCCATAGTTTACATTACATTAGGGTTCACTTTTTGTATTTTACATTATATGGGTTTTGACAAATGTATAATGATATGTATCCACCATTACATTATCATATAGAATAGTTTTACTGCCTAAAAATCTGTGCTCCACCTATTTATCCCTCCCTCCCCCTCCCCGCTGGAAACCATTGATCTTCTTACTGTCTCCATAGTTTTGCCTTTTCTAGAATGTCATGTTGTTGGAATCATACAGTATGTAGCCTTTTCAGATTGGCTTCTTTCACTTAGCAACATGCTTTGAAAGTTCTTCCATGTCTTTTGCTGGCTTGATAGCTCATTTCTTTTTATCACTGAATAATATTCATTGTATGAATGCACCACTGTTTGTCCATTCACTTACTGGAGGACATCTTGGTTGCTCCCAAGTTTTGACAATTACAAATCCATGTCCAGGTTTTTGTGTGGGCATACATTTTCAGCTCATTTGGGTAAATAGCAAGTGTGTTAAAAATACCAAAGAGTTGAAATACCAAGGAGCCAAATTACTGGATTGTACAAGAAGAGTATGCTTAGTTTTGTAAGAAACTGCTAAACTATCTTTCAAAGTGGCTGCACCATTTTGTATTTCACCAGCAATGAATCAGAGTTCTTATTGCTGGAGTAGTGTTTTAAATGTTACTTTGATCTAGTCATTCACTTGTTCAAAACCCTTCCATAGCTATTTGCCTTTTCACTGTAAAACCCTGATGTGCTGGGAACAGATCACAGCACAGCATCTAGCTCACAACATACTTTGGGCAATGTCCTCCTTCCATAACCTAGGCTCCAAAATCCCTCCATTAATCCAATGGACCATTGGAGGTGGACAGGGGAAATGCAACCCATGGAGAGCAGCTGCCTGGAGGCACTGTGCATTTCTTCTTTCCACCTTTCCTCACATTGCTTAACAGCTTTTTGTTTACCTAATGATATTTATCTTTCAAGACAAAGCTAAGGTACCATTTTCTCCTGGATTCCCCTAATCACCCTCCTTTCTGTCCATCTGACTGACAGCATCCCCTGCCATATTCGCAGTACCCTGACTATTGAAAGTTTTTATGGGTATCTAGATTGTTAAGCCCCTTAACAACTTTCTCACAAGGCGGCCTTGCACCCGTGTCTCAAAACTCAAGTAACAAATGTTCCCACAACTATATGCGAAGGATAAACATTTAAATGAGAGTTATTTATCTCTAAGGGAGGTACTTTGATGGTCCTCTTTGAAAAATACCTTCAGTATTAGCTTACACACTCCAACCCCTAGGACTTCCAGAAAATTCCAGCATTATTGGAATAAGCACATGATTCTTTTTCAGCATAACACTTATTTGATTGTACTGGTTAAGAACTGGTCATTTTATTTTTAAAACCAGTTCTGCTTCTTTATGATGCTTTCTCACAGTATTCAATAAATATTTTCCTGATTAGAGGTAGAAAGAAGAAAGAAAAAGAATCATATGAGCAATAAATATTAAATTATTAAATAAGTATACATGAAAGGGAAAACATTGAAGAAATTTAATACATTGAGATTTTTCCTTAAGAAGTTCAAAGTACTTTCTAAGTAAAAATGTCATAAATTCCTATAATGTATCCATGTAAATAAGAGTTATTATCATCCCCATTTTCTAGGGTCTAGAGTTAAAACCACATTTCCAGATATCCCAGAGAGAATCAAGATAGAATCCAGACCTCACTCCCAAGTCCCATGACTTTCGGGCTTACAACTAAACACTTGATATATTAACATGAATATTGGAACAGGCTCTGGTCATGGTAGAGGACACAGCTCTAGTGATGGAGGGAGAAATTAAGCATGTTTTTTACCCTTTATGAGAAAGACTTACATTGTGGCTCTCTGCTGATCTACAATTACAGTCTTTCTTTGGGGATCATTAAGTCTTCTCTTTTATTCATAGAAAAAGGTAAACACACCTGGAACACAAATACGCAGTTTGTCAGTCATAGCATATTCATTATGGGTGTTAGAAACTTGACTATGTGAGTTTTTCTAGAGGAAATGGAAGGGAAGTTTCTTATAGAAGGCAATGAGAGAGAGAGACAGACGATAGGAAGAGGAGGCTAGGAAGGGAGGGGGCAAAACTCCAGCTTCATAGTTGTGCTGGCCTTTCTCTGTGTATGGATGACTCTCTATGGTTTGTCCTCTGCTTTTTCCTAATCACAGACCAGCTGGAGTTGGGGCTGCTGAAGGTGGAGCTGGGGTGGAGTGAAGAAGGCTGTGTCTTCAGATGTGAGAGAGACCCCGTGGGTCAGGCAGACTGGATCCCAAAGGCAGGTTGACAACCCTTGCAGCTATTCCTTTACCTTATCCAGCATGAACAATTGAGAGATTAAATTAAATTAAAATAATTGAGAGATTAAATTAAAATGCACAGTTAAAAATATTACATCAATAAAACACATATATAGTAAAATGTTATATAGCTCCCCTTTAAATGTATCCGCACATATTTATGGAGATACATATTGTTTTCTCTTGTGTTGTTTTTCGTAAATGAAATTACACTATATGTATAATAACAGCTAATATTTTGGGGGCGTTTGTTCGGCATCAGTACTGTTGTAAGTCTTTAACAAAGTAACTCATTGTAGCCTCACAATAACCCTATGAAGCACTATTTGTATCCTCATTATACAGATAAGAAACTGAAAAACACAGAGATTAAGTGGCTTGTCCAAAGTCACGTAGCTGGGAAGTGGCAGAGGCAACGTCTGAGACCCGGCTTTCTGATTGTAAAACTCTTGCTCATAACCAAGTCAGACCATCCTTCCCACTACAAAAGTAAGTTCTATATCTTACATTTTTATTTTATAATTTAAAAATGTCTTTTGTAGATATATGTCTGTGTTAGTTTATCTCATCCTTTTTAATGAATGCATGATGTATAAAATTTCATGCTGTACTTGTATATGCTCTGTATTTTATTTAATCATTTCCTATTAACATTTAGATTGCTGATTTTTTTTCCTCTTATGATTTTTAATAAACATCCTCCATCCTCGTAAAGGGCCTGTGTGCACACAAGTACAGACTCCTAGAACTGTAATTGCTGGCAAAAGTTATGCGACTTAAAGCTGTGATCAATAACCACCGAACTGTCCTCCAATTTACGCTCTCACCAGCTGTGCATGAGAGTATCAATTTTCCCCCAGAAATAACTCTGGATATGGTCAATTGTAGAATTTTTGATTAGCAGAGCAATTTTAAGTCATCACCAGCCTTTTCTCACTTCTCTCAAGGGGACAGTAGAAAAGGAGGTTGTGTGCATGGTTAAAGACGACCAGACATTTCAACTTCCAACTCCATGCTGTCAGCCCCCCACTTTTACACCCCTGCACCTCACATACCACTTGCACAAAGAATAAATTAATGGGGCTTTTTTTTTAGTCCTGTGAACTTACCTAATAGATTAATTCTTTAAATTGAGGGATCGCATGCTTATAGTCAAGTATGTAAAGTGCCCTATGCTGAAGAGCACAACTCCAAGTTTTTTACATATGTAATTACTCTGTAACTATCACCAGATCTAGACACAGGACATTGCCAGCACCGCAGAGCCTTCCACACTTACTAGCTCTCTCCCCAAAGTAACCACCATTTTGACTTCTGTCACTGTGGATTAACTTTGCCTGTTTTTGAAATTTACGTAAATGGAATTCTAAAGTATGTCCCCTTTGTGTCTGGTTTTTAATCACATAATATTGTGTGTGAGATTTGTTTGTTTTCACAGGACGTAGATGCTTATTCTTTTTCATTGCTGTGTATATTTCATTGCATGGATATACCATAATTTAGTTATTCATTTGTACTGTTTCTAGTTTGGAGCTATTATTGCACATGTCTTTTGATGAACATATTGGGTAAAGACTGGAGATTGGAATTACTGGATTATAGGATTCCAGTATGTTCAGTTTTAATAGATACTTCAGCCAGTTTTTCAAGTGATTGTACCAATTTCCATGACCACAGGCAATGGAGGTGGTTCCACTGCTCCACATCTCACCAATGCTTCATATTGTCAGTTTTTAAAGAAATTTGAATCATTTTGGTATGTGTGTATATTATGGTTTTAATTTGCATTTATTGATGATGAATAAGATTGAACACCTTTTCAAATGCTAATGATCATTTGGATATTTTCTTCTACTATGTTTTCAAGATTTTTGTAGTATTTCTTTTGGGTTGTCTGCTTTTGTTCTTATTGATAAATTTGTAGCAAGTCTTTATATATTTTAGATCTGAATCTTTTGTTGGGATTTGTATTGCAAATATCTTCTCTCACATTGTGGCTTGCCGTTTCATTTTCTTAGTGGTAACTTTTGATCAACAGAATTCTCAATTTTATTGTAGGTCAGTTTATTTATTTTTAAGTGAATTTCTTGTGTAGGTTTAAAAATACTGGGCCTACTGAAAGCCATGAAGATATTCTACTATATTAGCTTGTAGAATTTCATAAAATTTCTATTACAATGAAATCTAAAATCCAACTGGAATTCATTTTCTTAACAGTACAAAGGAAGGATAAAAGTTCATCTCTCATTCACATGAGTTTTCAATACCCCCAGGCACTACTGATTGTAAAGAACATCTTTTCTCACTGCACCATCATAAATCAAGTGACCATTTATGCAGTGATCTGTTTCCTAACTTCCTATTCTTTTCCTCTGGCCTATATTTTTGTCTTTGGGCTAATAATACATTTTCTTAATTACCTAGCATTGTAAAAAACTTGATATTTTGTGATGTATACCTTCCAGGTTTGTTATTCTTCAAGACTGTCTTTACTCTTCTTGGCCCTTTGCACTTCCATATCAAATTTACAATCATCTAATTTCCAGAAAAATGGCTGGCGTTTTTTTTTTAAAGGAATTCCATTTAATCTAAAGATTCAGTTTCAGGAGAATTTGGGGGAGAATTGAAATCTTTCAAAACATGAGCAGGAGCCACACCTCCATTTATTTAGGTTTTCTTGAATTTCTCTCAATATTTTATAGTTGTCAAGGTAGAGATACTGAGCACTTTTTATTCTTAGATATGTGACTTTTTAATGCTATTATGAACATCATTTTAAATTTAATCTTCTAATTGTTTCTTTAAACAAAATCAAGTTTTTAAAAAACTGACCTTTGAAACCTTGAGCAATTCATTTATTTATTCTAATAGTTTAATCTCTAGGTTCAAAATCATAACATCTGACAATAATAACAGCATCACTTCTTAAAAATTTTATTATTTATTTATCAACTTCTTTTTCTTGCCTTATTGCACAGGCAAGGACCATGAGTACCGTAATACATACAAGTTTATTTCTTCCTCATCTCAAAGGGAAAGGCTTCAATATTTGACCATTGAGTGAGATGTTTTCTGGGAGATTTTTCAGAATTATCCTTTAACATATTAAGAAAATAAGCTCCTATTCCTAATTTTTATTTATCACAGATGGGTGTTGAATAAAAGTACTATATATTTCATGTATTTGGTTTTTCTGTTTTTGCCACTAGATCACAGCCCCTCTGGGAGCAGGCACATTTGTCTGTTTGTTCTCTGTAGTTTTCCCAGTGCCAGAGCAGTTACCTGGAGTAAGGCTCATGAGGTTGTGGGTTTAAATAAGATAATGTATGCAAAGCAACAGGCACAGTAACCCAAGCACAAGAGAACTTCAGGAATGGTAGCTTTTTGTCATCATTGTTCTGACCATGTGATGGTGGCAGGTGACTTGTCTGTGGCTCACGTGCTGTCCAGGGGCATGCCTAGATTTGTCCATCATTAAGGCACCCACAGAATTGTGAAAAGTAGTACCCATTTGAGCTCTCAGGCACTACAGCTCTCTGAAATCTTCCTTCTTGCTCCTATACCACCTGCTGCCCAGGAACAGGGCCTGGAAGACTCCCCCAGACAAACCAGGAGCTGTCCATTTACATCTGGCACCTTGTTCCCAGGATGGCACAAGCTCACTGGAAGTGTTCAGAGAAGAACTACAGCTGACAGGCTGGTTTGCCAGGTGAGGCTGGAGGGAAGATCACTGAGAGCAGAAGTTGCCGTCAAGAGAGTAACTATTTAATGTGGCGTGATGCTGATGTGAGGTGGGTGTTTCTTGAAACACTCCAGGATAAAAATAAGAGAGAAGCTTTGAGATTGGTTGTTGTAGGGTATCCCTGACAAAAATCAGCAGGTCAGCAGAGCTTTTTTTCAACATGAGAGTAGGACCCTACGTCACTTAGAAAGCAAAAAAAATAGGCAAAATAAAACACTGTTAATTATTATTGATGAAACTACCTGAAGCAGCCTGGGATTGACCCAAATAAGATCTTTTGCCTCTATGACACTGATATACAAAGGAGTTTCCAAGGATCTTGCTGCCTGGCTCCATGAAGCAGAAAGAACAGTATATATAACTTATTCAAACTAAAATGAAAAACAAACATGTGCAAGTCAGGGAAGAGGCTGGGGAGAGTTCTGGAAGGTGCGTGTACAACAGTTTGCCCTGCCATTCCTCTCAATAAGACTATTCCTTATAGCACAGTTTTTCAACTTCAGAACTATTCACATTTTGGGCTGGATAATTTTGTTATGGGGGCAGTTCTGTGCACTGTAGGAACTTCAGTAGATTTTCCACCTCTACCCATCAGATGCTAGTAGCCCCCCCCTTCCCAATTTTAGCCACCACAAAAATCTCCATACAGCACCAGTGTCCCCCTGGAGGGCACAGTTACCTCTGGTTGAGAACTAGTGCCCTAGATTGAGCTGAGCATGAAAATCTACTCTTTGCTTTGTCCAGCTCAGAGCCCCAAGCCCTTGTCATGTTATGAGCATCTTACCACACTGAACATGATTCTAGGGCGGCGGTTTTCAACCTTCCTAAGGCCGCGACCCCTTAATACAGTTCCTCATGTTGTGGTGACCCCCAACCATAAAATTATTTTCGTTGCTACTCTATAACTATAATTT
>NW_017731571.1:2145881-2187822 GCF_001890085.2 Hipposideros armiger | reverse complement strand
AAAAAAAAAAAGGACTAATGTGTTTTCCTTAATCTCTCTAGTTTGTTCTCCTCAAGTTTCAAGTTTTCCACATGTTCCTTGAATTTGGACCACAGGCTGTTTAAAGACAGGTATCTACCTTTCCCAAAACACAGTCTGCAGGGAAGAAATAGTAAGCCATTTGGGGGTTTAAGTTGCTTGAGAGGAGTTAGGGGAGCGTTTGTCGCTGTTGGTAGGCTTAAGGGCCTTCCTAGAAATGCTGGGGATGTCGCTGAAGGCACCATGGAGCTAGCGGAGCGGGAATGCTGACCATGGACAGACTGACATGTGTTCTCCTTCCCTGAAGGATTTCTGTGCTGAGGGAATGGCCATCCCAACCTCTTCCTCTTTCATCTCTGACAGTTAGTTGGAGCTAACTGTGTGTAACTAAAAGGCCCATTGAAAGTAATTTAAAGAAACAAAAGGATCTTCCCTTGCCTTTGGTTTTTGGCCCAGACACCTGAGCAAAGTCCAGAGACATATGCCCAGCTGGGCTGGAAAAGGGCACATAAACAAGCCCTCCCATTGCTCACATGTTGGGCTACTGCAGGAAGAGTTACCAAAGGAAGGGGACTGTGAGGGGACAGCAGACAGATCAGCAGTGAAGCAAACAGAGGGATCAGAGACTAGAAACCCAGAGTAACCGAAGCTACATGTCCCAGACCTGAGGCTCATATTCCTATGGGGAGAATTGGTCCCAGTTCAACCCAAAGCAGCCAAGACTCCCTTAGCCCAGGGTAAGGTCAACCTGTTCATCATTATCACAAAGACATCCCTTTGCCCCGTCACTTGATGTCAGAAGTGCCCAAGAGGACAGTAGAATGAAAGGTATATTCTTCACGGGATGGACACAAGCTTGGCATAGCCAGCACACCCCTGGGTCTGGCGTTTTGGGTCTTTTGCTATTTTTATCTGCAGAGAACCCAGTCACATATGCAAATAGCATGCAGACTTTCTCATACCTGCAGAGTTTGCCATGTTCTAGGATGGACTTTCATGTGTAGCAGCTCTGGCCACTCAGCAGACTCACCTGGGAGTCTTTGTAAAAACGTTATTAGCTAATCCAAACACTCAGAAATTTTGATATAATGGGTCCGGTAGGGGACTCAGGCAGCAGTCTTTCTAAATGTGCAGCCAGGGCTGAGAATCACAGACATACAGGGTCACAAGTGATCTTCTAAGTCATCCCATTGAGAAAAGTGGGACTTTTTATGGATTAAAAAAAGTATCGAAAGTGAGACTATTTGCTTAAGATCACCAGCAGATTAGTCATTGGAGTCTTATCCAGAAACCACAATTTAATTGCCCCTTGGAGGAAAAAGAGAATGTTTTATAGAGTGGAGTCATAGATTGTCTCTGTCTGTGCGGTTTCTAGAGGTAACGTGATTTTAATTTATTGTTACAAAAGTGAATGAAGGGAAGCCATGTGAGTCCCGGGGCCCCACCTGCTTTCTCCATGTTTCATACTCAGGTGAGCCTGCGGCTGGAGGGTAAGGACATTCCGTCACTGGTTTTCACATGTTTCCAGGGTGTGAACGTTTGTACCACGTGTTTTGGGGCTCTCCAGGAAGCTCAGCCATTAGACACTCACATCTCTTTTTTTTCTTGCCTGGCACAAGACAAAGGCCCTCTCCACCATGGAAAATCTATCTCTCTCCCAGATGCCTTCAACCCTTCACTGCCATCTTCCCCAAGAAATATCACCCCAAGGCCTGAAAACAAATGTTTAGTACAAAGAAGAAAACATCTGAACCACAAAATAGGCTTGAACTAGAATGTCCTATGTGAGATTTCTTGTGGCCCTCAGAGGACATTGTGTATTATTATGGAAATAATTTTGTGTTGAAGAAAGAAGACAATATTGCAACAAGACCCCAATTTGTAAAAAAGGGACTCTTCCCACAATTGCCTGAAGATGTTTCAACCTGGCTGCTACAGGGATGCAGAGAAAAGTAAGTCAGAGCTAAAGGATGCTCATCTTTTGAATGTTCAAGCAAGAACAAGTGTTGTGCACACGTGTCATCACCCCCAAGCAAGACACACTCGCTCATGACACACACAGTGCACACATGCAACCCCCAGTGCATACACTAGCAACACATGCTCATGCAACAGGCAGTATACATATACATGTGACACACACACACAACACACAGCACATGCGTATGTAACACGCTCATGCAACACACACACAAAACATGCACACAACATGCACCCAAGCAGCTTGTGGGGTATCTCCCTGAGCACTTCCAATAAACAGCCAGCAGGGGACAGCACTGCAAAGGCTTTGGAGGACTTGGATTTTGCTTCAGGAGGCAACAAGCATGAAGGATGCATTAACTTTACAACTTGCATCAAGTGCCTACTGTGTGCCAGGTGTTGTGCTGAATGCTTCTGGGGCCAGCAGCGAAGAAAACAGAGATGTCTCATCCTTGAAGACTCAGCTTCCTCCAAAACCTCTCAAGTGTGGGACTTCACCCAGAGCCAGCGTGTGTTCCCTGACTCAGGCAGGCGTGGGAAGGGGAGTCTTAGTGCCTACCCTGCCACTAACTAGGCCTGTGATGTAGACAAGCCGCTGAATCTCTGCCCCTTTGCTGGAACGTGAAATGGCTGAGAGAGTGGCATCATCCAATAGAAATATAATGTGAGCCGCAAATGGAAGCCATATCGGTGACTAGATTCTCTAGTAGCACCCTTAAAAAAAGTAAAAGGACCAGGCGATGTTAATTTAATAATGTGTTTTATTTGACCCCATATATCAAAATAGTATTTTAATATGTAATATAAAATATTGAGCTATTATTGTACATTCATTTGTTTTTCTATGAAATCTTCAAATCTGGGGTGTAGTTTACAGCATTTTTCAGTTTGGACTGGCCACATCCCAGGGGCTCCGTTGCCATGTGTGCCAGTGGTCACCATGCTGGACAATAGAATTAGACCTTGAGTATATCAGCGTCAACTGGAAGCTGTTAAAACATTACCGGGGCCTGAAACCAAAGAAAAGGAACGAATACGGTGCCCAGGACCCACACTAGTGATTCGATTCTGTCGAAAGCCTAACGTTTTCACCGTAATACCAAATGCCAGCTAGCCCATTGCTTTGGCCTTTTCAGGCACCTCCATCCTTCTTCTCTACACACACACACACACACACACACACACACACACACACACACACACACACACACACACACACACACACACACATTTTTGGAACCTGAGGTTACCCAGAGGTCCTTTTTATTAAAAAACACAAAACACAGGGATGAAAGAGAGATCAGACTTGTCTGCATCTCTTCCTTGCTGGACCCTCCCCATGCTCGGTGGGCCCCCTGACTTTGCTAACGTCCCTCGGGAGAAGCGCCTTCATGTTGTCATCCCCGCTCCAGCAGAGGCCAAGGCCAGGGCGGGCTCCTCTGCTCCTCCCCTGGCTCCTCTTCTCACTGTGTCCCTCCCTCCGGGCCTGTGATGAGGAGGCTGCATTCCCAGCAGCTGAGCAGCCCTGTGCTCTGGGCAGTCCCTCCTCCCCGCACCCACAGGCCTCAGGCCTTTCCAGGTGAGGCGGATAAGGGCTTCAGCGCTCCTTGCCCGCAGGTGTTCCTGCTGTGGGGCGTGTCCTGCTGATGGTTGCCAAGTAAAGCTTTCCTGAGGGGAACTCTGGAGGCCACTGTTACCTCCTGGCACAGGTCTCCAGGTAGGTGGCAGCTCCAGCTCCAAGGAAATCAATGCAGGGTGAGTGGCTGACAGAAAACCTCATGAACTTTGGGCCCCTTGGGCAGGAGGACAATAGAGTAGAGTCCCACTGAGAGCACTTTCTCTGTATGAAACTGAGAATTAATTTAAAAACACACAAACATATTAACAAAAAGATAAGAAATAACAAGCGTCGACAAGGACGTGGGGAAAGGGAACCCTTGTCACTGCTGGTGGGAAAGTAAATTGGTGCAGCTACTTTGGAAAATAGTACGGAGGTGCTTCAAAAAATGAAAAATAGAACTACCATATGACCTAGCAATTCTACTTCTCGGTATTTATCCAAAGGAAAGAAAAATATAACTTAAAAAATTATCTGTTGAAACCTATGTAATTTTATTAACCATTGTCACCCCAATTAACTTTAATTAAAAAAAAGTACTTGCACTCTTATGTTCATAGCTGCATTATTCACAATCGCCAAGACATGAAAGCAACCTAAGTGTCTATAGATGGTTGAATGGATAAAGAAGCTGAGTAATATTCATATATATATATATATATATATATATATATGTATGTGTGTGTGTGTATGTATGTACACGAGTATATGAATATTATTCAGCCATTGAAACAAAGGAAATCGTTCTGTTGGTGATAACATGGATGGACCTGGAGGGTATTATGCTAAGTGAAATAAGTCAGACAGAGAAAGACAAATGCCATATGATTTCACTTATATGCGGAATCTAAACAAAAACAAAAACAAAAACAAAACTGAACTTGATACACAGAACAGAAGTACGGTGTAGGAAGTGGGTGATATGGGTGAAGGAGTCAGATACAAGCTTCCAGTTGTAAAATGAAAAGTTCCTGGGGATGTAATGTACAGCAATGTGATTTTAGTTAACTATACTCTATTGTATATTTGGAAGTTGCTAAGAGAGTAGGTCTTAAAAGCTCTCATCACAAGAAAGCAATTATAACTATGTGTGATGTTGAATGTTAACTAAACTAACTGTGGTGATCATAAATAGATACAAATATCAAATCATTATGTTGTACACTTGAAGCTAACATTACATGTCAATTTTACCTCCATCAAATAAGCATACAAACAAAACAAAGTGCGACTGCTAGTTACCCCATCCTGATTGGGGAAGAAAAGAGTGGTTTGGAGGAAGTGTTGTGTTTAACTATGTAGTACTGATTTTCTAGGCTTAAGTGTCTCCTCTGCCATGGCATAGCTGACCTTGGGAATGTCCCTAAACTTCTTGTCTCTGTTGCCTCATCTGAAAAATAGGAATGACAATACCTGCGGTGCCTGGCTTACAGAGTTGTTATGAAAACCGGATAAGGACATTTTGGCTGAAACTTGTTCAGAACAGTGAAGGGTCTGAGATTGTTGCCCTCCTTGTAATAGCTTACAAGTGAGCCTGGCTCACTTGCACAGATGGTGGTTGAAGACACAAGGCTCTTGGGTCAGGGATGAAGGACTGCATCACTCACAGCAAGAGCAGTAGGCAGGGGTGCAGCAGCTTCTTACACAGGATCTCCAACCCCTAATTCCTACAGGGTGATGTGAAGAGGCCCAGGTGAAACACGCACACAGGACAGGAGCCCTGCGCTTAGAAACTCACATTGTTTAGAATGGGCTGGGCCCCAGTGGAACACATTCTCTTTATTCTGCTGGACAGTCAACAAACCTGACACGTGCTCTGGAGACAGACACTGCCCCTGTCCTCCCAGGCTGTTCGTTCTGCAAACATCCTTGGAAAGCTGATCCTGAACAAAGTCAGGAACAAAAGCAATCAGCTCCTCTGTAGGCACAAGGAACGTAAGGGCAAGAGGCTCATGGAAGATGGCCTCCCCACCAAAGTGCTCGGTGACATGTAAGCGCTATGCATCCATCAGGTATTCCTGCTTCATTTATTCTGACAATTATTCTATGAGGGAAGAGGGACAAAAATGACACCCTCATGCTACTTATACAGACAGAGAGCCTGGGGCAGGAAGAGGTTAATTAAGTATTTGCCCAAGCCACCCAGCTACTTGGTGAATCGCCAGGCCTAACACTGAGAAACCTAGACTCCAGGCTACGGGCAAGATGATCTCTAATGTCACTCAAGCCTCATTCCTTCCCACTCTAATCACAAATGGAAACACCCAGGAGCGCTCAGCAATCACTGCCTCTAGAAACTTCTCAAGCTTCTAAGGCTGCGCTCATTTGCAAATAGGTGATATGTGCGCTAAATAATTAGGCTTTGCTCCAGGTTGTCATAATGCTTCCAGGGGCTGCTCCGACCTGCCAACTTGGGTGTCAGAGGGTTTACCAGGGAGCTCACAGACGCCCAGTAGCAGTCAGGACCCGCAGAAGAGCTGCTGCTGGGAGCTTCCTGAGCAGGAAAATCCGGAGCTGCCTGGGAGGAGAGGATTTGCAGGATGGCAGGCATAGGGGAAGAGGTTCAGCCAGCAGCCCTCACACAGGATGTGCCTGCGGCTGCTCTGTCCTCTGCAGGATCTATACCTGAGGGGTTCTTTCTATGCAACAAAGGTGGCCAGGCTCAAGAGGCCATGTATCCTGGGGAGTAAGGTCTCTTTTGGTGCCTCAGCAAATGTCGACGGGGGTCTTTTGCCCTAGCGGGGCTTCTGCTGCACCCCTTAAGGGAGGGGACATTGTGCAGGGGCCCCAGTGCCTGCACTGTCTCCTCACGGGGCTCGTGCCCAGTGTGGGATTCGTTTCCAGTCCACCAGTATGTCTGCTGATTAACATTGATCTGAACAGCCCCTTTGCTAAGCTCTTCGCAGCCATTATCTTATTTTAAAATAAAATCCTCAGAAGACCTCTTTCTATGGTGACAGGCTTACGTTCACAGTAAGTGACAAAACTCCCAATTCATCCAAGGCCCAACTGGCTCTAAGGCCCATGTATGCTTGCTTGTGAGTTTTCTGCACATTTTCACAAATAAAGTAGAGGTCCACGAGCAGAAGCCCTTAAAAGCTTTTCTTTCACGCCAACCGGTTGCAGCCAAGTCCCTCAACCTGGATCTTCAGATCGGCAGGTCTGTGGGCTCTGTCTGCAGGTAAAACTGCAAAGCCGTTGCCACACCCACAAGACAACGGGTACACGCCGATCAACAACTTCCTTGGCATGAGCGTACACTGCCCTCTAATGTTCAAACGCCAGCAGGACACTCCTGTTCAGGATGCCACCCCTTCTCTTCCCGTGACGACGGAACAGAGCCACGTTTTCCCACACGGAAGAATGGGCCACTTCCCAGCGGTCTCTCCCACACAGGCCGCAAGGGCCCTGCATGGAAATCACCGTGTGGGGCTGCCGGCAACCTTCGGCCAGCTCTATCTTATGAGAGGAGATTTTTTTTCTCTGGCAGGGACGTTTGTACATTATTAGCTATCATCATCAGCCTGGAGCCATTTATTCCACTGGCTAACGGCAAGTGTTGATATTTGACTGGATTTTCCACTTGGATTTCACAAACCTCAAATATATTTCCTAGTCTCTCCCATGTCACCATCCCTTTAGAAAACGGGTATATTTCCAAAGAAATGAATCTGTAGACTAAGGAACAAAGCCACTCCTCATGTCAGGATTTTAGAAAAATGTTCGAATGTACAAAAAACAGAGGAGCCCTCTAATGATTCTCAGTCCTTGAAGAAGAAATGTACAATAAAAAACCTGAGTTCAACTTGACCCTCAGGTATAAAGAGGGGGTGAGTAGGGAGACTCCCAGGGCCACCTGCCGGGGTCAATCTGGCATCCATGTTTTCTGGACAGGCTCAGGGTCAGAGGGCAGAGAGACACCCTCCTGAGCACACACCCTTTCCAGGAGAAACTTGATGTTCCTGAACGCTCTGACCTAAGGCATTTGCAAGTCATGCAATTCATGGATATCTTCAGGGTGCACAGTTCTCCACTTAAGTACAATAGCAGATAAATTAAAAAATGTAATTAGCCCATCTCCTAGTCAGCAGCTACTATCAATGCCATGCTCTGTAACAAGGAACCCGAAACATTTCAGGGACATAGTACAACAGCATTTTCTTTTCTCATGCCTGTGTGCCAGTCACCCTGTGTGTTAACTGAGGTGGCTCACCTCTTAGTGTCTCCCACATTTCCAGAATGAGGGGCTCCCTAGGCCATATTCTTTTGGTAATGGGAGAAGCACAAAAGGCAAAGCCCATCCATGTGAGCACATTTCAAGCTTTTGGTCAGATTACATCTGCTAACATATCATTGGCCAAAGCATGCCACATGACCAAGCTCCAAATAGAAAAGCAGGGTGTGCACTGGGGAGGAAAGAGTGGGGGTTAGAGAATAAACATTTGTCCCCCAATCACACTCTTCATGACTCCAATGTGCTTTTGACCTACTCAATGGATGGGACACATAGAGCCATGTGGAGGCAGATACTGGGCTTACCCTTTGGTGGGTGACTTGTTGCTATACCCCAGCTTCAAACTGAAGGAGTTATGTGCATGCCTCAGAAAAATGACCATTGCTACTTTTCATAAAGATTACTCAAGAACAGACAAAACTGTGCAGGTCAACTTGGCAAAGGCTCCAGGATGGTCGTTTCCTGGAGCTGAGAGTTCTCTAAGCAGGGGGGCTCAGTATTGTCACTGTGGGGTTGCCTGTGGAGATGGCAACTCTACACGAATCCTGCTCGTGATCCCAGAGTTTGTGATCCTTGAAATGGGGGACCCAGCAGAACTTTTTTGATAAGTCCCAAGCAACTGCCTTTTATTTTTATAAGATGGTTTCTCTTTATTAAATGTGGTACCAAGTTCTATGCAAAGATTCTGTGACTTGCAACTTACCCGGATTAAGAAAAAAACAATACTTCTGTACATCGTCCATTGGAAGTACCCACACTTGAAAAAGATGAGCTATTGTAAACAAAATAACCAATTCTACAAGCTTTAGCTTATTTTTCTTTGTGGTACAGTCTTATGTATGTGGAATGGATCTAACCAGATAATAGTATGAGCACAATTACAACTCTAACAGGGAATCCTCTGAGAGTAACAGACCTTTCTCTTTTTTAATCTTTTCTTCTTCTTTTTTTCATGCAATGGCTGTTTCTTATAGAAAATACAGACCAACAATACATACGCACCCATACTCTCAATTCCAGCAATAACAATTGTTAACAATTTGGTATAAACAGTTCCAGACTTGTAAATTTTTGTTGTACTATGGTGTTGATTTCCTGCTCTACCAAAATAAAGTAGAGGACCTGGTGGCCAGTACTTCCTCCTTTTGTTTAACATCTGAACAGCTGTGCTTAAAAAAAAATGTTTATTGATACCCTATAATGTCAGTATGTACCAGGAACTGTTAAGCCCAATGGATTCATGAGAGAGACACAACCCTCAAGATGCTTGTCACTTGGGAGGAGGGGACAGTGATAATCAACACTTAAAATATGCTTCATTGCAGTCGTTGTAGTGCCGTGTAGAAGGTGCATCTCAGAGCTTCCTGATCTGTGTTAGCACATTTGGGCTGCTATAGCAAAATACCAGACTGAGTGGTTTATAAACCACAGAAATCGATTTCTCATCGTTCCGGAGACTGGAAGTCTGAGGTCAGGCAGCATGGTGGGGTAAGGACCCTCTTCAGGTTTGTAGACTTCGCGTTGTGTCCTCCCATGGTGGAAGGGGCAAGGGAGCAGCTCTCCAGGATGTCTTTTCTAAGGGCACTAATCTCATTTATGAGAGCTCCGCCCTCCTGACCTAATCACCTCCCAAAGGTGCCATCTCTTAATACCATCTCCTTGGGCATTACGTTTCAACACACGAATTTGGGGGATCACATTCAGGCCTTAGCACCAGGCTCACCTGGACAGGTGAGGGAAGTTGCTGCAGAACCTAAGGCTTAAACTGAGGCCTGAAGGAGGAATGGACGTTATCAAGAGAAGAGAAGGCTAAGGCTGGCCAGGGATGAACGTGAGTGTGGGCAGACGCTCCGAGCCAGGAAGGACCAAGAGAAGCTCTGGTGTCTCATCTATTGAACCACTTCTGAAGTCTCCAGAGAGCTTCTCCAAGTGTCTATGGGCTGAGTGCACTGAAATCACATGATGTACTGGTTAAATAAAGACGTGTCTTAGTTCCCACGCCAGACATACTAAATCAGCCTCCCTTTCTCTTTTAACAAGTTCCAGCCATTGGAATACACACCCAAGTATGAAAGCCATTGCCCTAAAATCCCACTGCCTGTGCAGATAGCTGGGAGCTCCTGGGTCACCGGTCCTCCCATGTCATTCCAGAGCCAGCCGAGCAGGGGCCCCACTGGGCACTGGTGTGAATTACAGAGCCTAGCAGACTGAGGCACAAAGGTTAGTTACAACATGGGCGCATCTCTCTTCCATATTTTAGCATCTCTGATATTGGGATGCACTTAGAATCCAAAGCAAGAAATAATTTAACTGGCAGCATTTTCTATCATTTTCAGGGTGAAATAAATAATGGTGTATCTTCTAAGTTTGTTGAAATACAGTAGTTGTGTTTCCCCACTTTCCCCAGCCTCTGCTCCCTTGCTTAGCCCAGCATGACCACCCAATCACAACTGAACTCTTCTGCTCCCTCTTAGAGAGAGACCTACCAGGGGGCATAGTCTACACCCTTCAGAATATCTGATGTCATGCTAATTTATATTGCATGAACATTGCTGCCTGCCACAACTTCTTTTCTTGGCATCTTTAAATGTTTTCTTGTGATTTCTGTTTCATTTTTGCCTTTAGTCATGAAGTCTGACCCAAAAAAAAGTGTTTCTAGGCTGCATCTTCTTTATTAGAGATACAAATAAAAATCTCAGTAACCAGAGAAGAGGGTTGAGAAATTTTACTCTGCAACCGATATGAACTGACACAATTAGAAAAGTGTAATACTCATTCAGTTGTAAAACCTGCTGTCTGAACTGCTCTGAGTTAGGTCTGGTTCCCTTGGTAAACTGCAGGGTTTCCAAGGCTGAAGGGGTCCATCTCAGACCACCAGACACTGGCATAGCCCTTCTTGGGGACTTTTTCAGCAAGGACGCTGCTCCATCCATCTCCAGGGCCACTGGCTCGCCCCTTCCGCTGCCCCAGTCTCACCCACCAGTGGCCCTTTCTGCTTCCACCCTGGGGTCTTCTGAAGACTGTTGGGACCCTCAATGTAGGCAGCCCAGAACCCACAGCCTCTGCCTCTGTAGAAGGTGTGGTGAATGTCCATGGGAGAGTGGAGAAGGGTGAACAAAGTCTACTGTTCCCAAGATCCAGAAACTTGGCATCTAGACTCCTGTGTTTGCCAGTCACCTTACACTTTCCTGTTGTGAGTACTGAGGGCACCAATGTGGTAAAATCATTTCCTTCCCTGAAGGTGCATCTCGCAGGAAAGCAAGGGTTTGCATTTGACAGACCCTAAAATTGGTATGCAAAGGTGGTGGCTTAGAGCTGGCCATTTTGGCCTCGTGGTTGCTCCTTCATTAAATGGAAGGCACTATTAAAAACTCTAAACATTTGGAACAACATGCTTAGACTTTGGTGGCACAAAATCTTCAGTGCTACCTGCATGGTTCCCATCACAAAGCTTTCTTCAGAGACTTGGGAGGCACAATAATTTTTCTGTATTGCTGACTGGTAAGCATCCATCCACCCTAGGGCTAATGCCTAGAGGTAGTTTAAGTGTGACAGAGACTGCTGGTTGCCAGTCAGTAATTATCATTACCCTCTTTATTAGTAACTGAACATTTTATTCAGCCCCACAATGGTGCCCAGTTTACAAGTCTACATTTCCCAGTCTCCCTTGCACTTAGTTTGACCATGTGATTAAGTTCCAGCAAATGAAATATAAGCAGAAGAGTGTAGGACTTCCTGGAAGTCTCTTTAAAGGAAACTAACTCATCTGGGTGAAGAATTCTTCCTCCTATCAGCAATCTGGAAAGTGTCCAAGATGGCTGGCACTCTAGCAGCCATTTTGGACCATTAGGTTAACTTGAGGAGGGAAGCCACAACGTGAGGATGCTGGAACAGAAAGATACAAGGCGCCTAGCCCCCCAGTTGCCATAGAGCTAACATGCTAGCCCTAGACTTCCTGCCTCTAGATTCCTTTGAAGTGTGAAAGAAATAAGCTTTCATCTCTTTCATCTTGTTTAACTCATGGCTGTTTGCAATTTTCTAACGTAAGCAGCTGAGCCTAATCCTAACAAATGCATTTAGCATTGTAATCTGTTACCTTTGACTTTCCTGACTCACCAGAGGATCATTCTCTCATTCTTCTGGGGTACAGCAACCTAAGATGAACAGCATGGACTTTGGGGTGTAGCAATAAGTTTGAATCCCTGTTCTGTTGCCAGCTGTATCTGCAAGCAATTATTTATCTCTTCTCTAGCTATTTGTCTTTTGTAAAATGGTGTTCATTAAATTACTTGATGCATATAACATACCTGGCACATAGTAGGAACCCGACAATATTAGTTTCTTTATCTTCACCTTGTCATCATGTTGAGTGTTTGTTTTAAATGCTCCAAAGAAATTCTAGGTAAATGCACATTTGAGTTTATTTCTCCACAAACTGACCCTGCTATCATAACCTTAGAAATACACCAGTGGGGTTAGGCGAGGTAAAAACACCCAGAAATACACCAGTGGGGTTAGGCGAGGTAAAAACACCCAGAAATACACCAGTGGGGTTAGGCGAGGTAAAAACACTGCAGGAAGCCTAGGACAGAGGGAGGTAGCCAAGAGAAAAACACACAAACAAACAAACAAATAAACAAAAACACTGTGAAGGGAGCTTCTGTGCTCAGGAACAAATCTCCTATAGCTCAAGATTGTGTTCTCCAGTTGAATCCAAACCAGAGGCCCATTGGGCCTGGAAGGTCTGCCGCTCAGTTTTCCATGGAGGTGTTGTCCCCCAAATGCTGAGCAATCGGGTGACCGATAGCATTGCCAGCCTGTGAAATACAAGCTGACCACCTGGGCAAAGGTATATGTGTGGGGTAAAGGCTCAGCTGGCAAGACCCAAACATCTCCGAACCTAAGTGCTTTGAAAAGGACCCCAAGCAGCCAAATTGTGAGAAAAACAGCCTGTATAGACAGCGTGGATGAATGCCTTGGGCTGACTGCCAGGCTCATGAACACCCCAGCGCCCTACTCTAACCAAAGAAAAATATGTTTGGGAGAATTCAATACTGTCAGTCTCTTGGCTTCCATAGCTATCACGAGGGGGAGAGAAGCGTGATAAATTATTGGAACGGGGAAGTGGACCACCCTGGTGAAAGAAATAATGGCAGGGCTCCCTACCCTTGCGATAACCTGATTGGTACTCAACCACACACAGTCATAGTGTTCAAATCATTTTTCTCTTGGACCTTTCTGACAGGGCAAAAGGTGCTACGGACTTCCAAATTTTGCCAAAAAAAGTTAATCTTACAGTTGGATGAAACCAGCTAGTTTAGTGCAATCTTTCTTCTCTACTTATGAAGTGCTCTAGAGAGAGTCGGGGAGGTAGACATGGTCACAGCTCATTAATGCAGAGCCAGGCCCAGAACTGGGTCCCCTGATTCCTAGGTGGCATATTTCATCTTATAGCATTAATTGGGTCAAGGGACTTCTTTTCCAGTTATATTTTAATATGTGGATTCAATTATCAACCAACCAGGAATAGCTGTTCCTGTGAAACCCACATCTTAACATGGTCTGAAATTCCAGACTACTGAGAGGGCCCTGGGACACGAGAGCTTTGCGACCTACACATGTGGTGCCAAGGAAGGAACAAGGACAACAGTCTGCAAAAACTAATGGGAAAGAGAAACAGCTTAGATTGGAAAGAAGGAGCAAACATTTTAAAACTCAGAATCAACAGCTTATACGTTTATTAGGCCACCAGCAACAAACTGAGAGCATGGAGGCTATCAAATGTGCCTCTGCTACCAGAACCATGACACTAGAAACAAGGAGATAAATCTTTAAACAAAGACCAAGGCCTGGACATAAAACCTACGTCCATTCCTGTAAGATAAAGGTCTACATTCACTTTCCATGCGCGGAATGCCCACAGTGTGCCCGGGGCTTTTCTATATGCATATTTGATTCTTATGTTCAAGGGGTAAGAGAAGCAGATGGGGAAACAGAGCTGAGGAAGGGACATATGCAAGGCTCCACGCAAGCGATGGAGCCAGAACTCAAGCCCACTCCCCAAACTGACCCTAGGCCTCGTCCCACCATGTCAGCAAGCCTTTGTGGGAGATGCAGAGAGGAGCTTTAACGCCCAGGAAATACTTGCTGGAGATCAAAGGTGCTGGAATTCCTCGGGCCACCAGTCCCTGTACTAGCGACACCATCTGAGCTGCATCCCATGCAGCCTGCTGCCCTCCCCGGGCATAAGCCTTAAAGCTTACAGGGCAGCTCTTGCACCCACAGCCAAAGATGATGGACATAGACATTCATGCAAAAATCTTTATTTGGAACACGTGTGTTACTGAGCAGGTCAGCCATCCTGAAATTGCAAGAGTCTTTACATTGTGCAGAGAAATACAAGCACTCCTTGAAGACGTTCATCTTTGCTTTGCTGCTGGTATTTGTCTTCACCCACCTTCACCTCTCCTCACCTTCATGTCTCTGGCACTGCCTGTTCTGGGGGCGATGACCGCAGCTGGCTGCCAGCCATTACCAGTTGTCTTTTCCTGGTCTTTCCCTCTCTACCTGCTGTAAGTACTAATTAATAGTGCCCAAAGAACTGCTGGGCAGATACAAAGTTTCTGTGGGGTTACAGGGCTGTGTCTTCACGAGATTTTAGAAGCTCTTGTTTTTGCTGGTGGCAGTGGTGTTTTGAGTTGCTTCCACTTTGCTTTCCTGTCAGGCCTGAGTGTGAGGGATCAAATTCCAGCTGACTCAGGTGGGGAGTAAGTGCCTCATTGATTTTTAAATCTGTAGCTTACTGCTTTTCTCCCTGGCCAGGACATATGGTTTTCACGTCTAATTTCTCAACCTGAACTTGCCTTTGTCTCCCTCTTGCTCCGTGACCATGAGTGGCACCTCTCGGCCCTGCCATGGGGCGGGGTAAAGGGAAGCAGGAGAGAGTGCTGACTCTCTGGCACAGCTATTAGCCCCCGTGGGCCTGACTTCCACATGGGAAAGGGGCTAATCTTGTAGGGAGCTTCCTCCTCACCCCCAATCAAGGCATCGGGATGAATGGCAGGACTTGCCTTTGGGTTCACGTTTCAGTCAGAGTCCACAGCACAAGGACCTCTCTGTCCTCTAGTAAATACAGCTGTGACAGGGGCTCTCAAAAGTCAAGGCCAGGAATCTGCAGGCGCTCTGCCCGCCTCGCCACACTGCTGATGAACCCAAGGACTGTTTCAACGGGCAGCTTGCTAGAGTATACCAACCTTTCCAAGAGGCCTCGATCTGAATTACAGTCTTCACCACTCCTTAACGTGCAGGCTAGGGACCATTATTTCTTTAGTGATATTTTATTATCTTCCCCTTCTTCCCTTGGTGGGTCCCAGAGTACACCAACCCACGCTGGAGGGGGGAATGGGGTGGGGGAGGTGGAGTGGGGGGAAGGACCTCCCACCATGTCGACTCTTCAAGGTCACTTGGAATGCGTCTCTTAAAATCTGTCCTGAGTAGCAACTCTCCTCCCTCAAACAGATGTACAGAATCCGAAGTGAAAAACAAAACAGAAAGAAAATGCAAAAATCCCCCAGGCCTGCTCTAATAGCTTCAGATTAAGAAGCACACTCCCACCCCCACTCTACCCCTTAAGCTTCATCTCCCCTGCACAGATGGATCTGGCAGAACAACGGCTCAAACGCTAGAGTAACTGCCTACAAGAATTTAGAAAATTGGAAGTGTTCCTCTAATCTCCTGTATTTAGACAGAGAATTCTGCTGCACTGGTCACTTTCTAAGAGATGCTAACGTGACGCTTAATTGTGTATTACTTAACCATCTTAAACAAAATAACAACAAAAATAGTCAAAAGCACACAAACATAACCTTTGGGGGTCACACATGAAATGGCGGGTTAATCTTCACTTCCATCAGTCCTTTATGTTCAGAGCTGGGGAGGAGCTGTGTCAACAGTGGATCAGCTCATTTTCCCTCAGAAGCCCTCAACGAAGCTGCTATCAAGAGTAAGTCATTTTGCTGCTGCAAAAAGTGGTCAGGGTCTAGTTTCAGAGTGATTGGCGTTTAAGCACTTGAACTTCCATTAACAACAACACTTCACTAACAGTCAAGTGGAATAAGAAAAGTTCCACTGAGAATTTCCACATGATTCAAAACCTCCACCTGTAATTCTGGTATCTCTGTAACACTGGGATCTCAGAGAGTAGATACAGTTTTAAGGGACTTTTCAGAAAGAAATCCAAATTGTTATGCACAACATGGAAAAAAGTTCTGAAGATACAGTCAGGGGCTATGCATCTTCGGGAGGAGTTTTCTGTGGTTTGTAGAAACGTAAGGTTTAAACTGATAATAAAAATATTTGGTTTTCAATCATTCAGAAATTTTCTTCAAAGAAGTCATTAGAGCTATATTACCAACGTTTTCCTCTTCTTTTGCAAATTAAAAAATGCAAATACATTTAATATATAATTGCTCATATAATTTTCAGTCAAAATGGTCAAAATTAGAACTTTTAATTTAATTTTATAAGCCCCAAATGATTAAACACCGAAAGTAAGTCATACATATGAGAAAAACAATGACAAACACAAAATATGAAAAGTTTTTCCCAGCCACAAATAATAATGAAGAGCTTTGTATGTATGAGAAATAGAACTAATAAAAGAATAATTAGCGTTAAGTTCAAAACCTTTGGGAAAGCTATTTTTGATTAGAGACTGTGTTATTTATGCAAGTTTAAAAGTCAAATTTTCAGTTACCCCCCCCCAAAAGCTTTCTATACAGGCTGAAATCTAGAAATTAAGGTTAAAAGTATAAATATTGATCAATTTCAACTAAATTCAGAATCATTTCAGAAAGCTATGATGCAACAATTTAGAATAAAACAAAATAGAAGACTATCATATTTTGGTTTGTGATAAACACAAGGTACAGTAATTTGTTTCTCTTTAGGATCCTTCTATTTCTCTTGAGGAAAACCTAAAATTTGATTCTTTTGATGAAAAGAGTCTTTAGCTGGGATCAAGAAAATTTCAAAGAAAGTCAGAACAGAGTTAAAATACATGCATGTATATATGTGTCTATATCTGTGTCTGCATATGTATATACACACACGTATACCTTCTTTCATTTGCAGTTAAAGAGGGAAGCAAGGACCCCCACAACACCTCCAGGTAACCACCCTCATTTAGTTCTACCAGATGACTTCAGTGACTCATCAACCATAACAGAGTAATTGACCTCTTTCCCACTAAATTTTTCCTGGGAAAAACAGTTTCAGCCATTCCTAGCAGAAACTTGGCCCATCGCATTGTGTTGTGAAAACAAGAGCCTACTATAACTTTTCCTGAGCCAAAATCTGGAAAGAAGTGACTATGAGTAATAGGTAAGAACCAAGACTATAGATAAGTGTATCTGAAAAGATTTTTCAGAATTACTTAGATTCTGTGTTGTTTATTACAGTCCAAATACATTAAGTTCTTATGAAATAAAATCATATGGTACAGATAAAAATGGGCCATAAAAGCCCAGTAAGTCGTTTTGGGACCAAATTATAGACCACCCAACAGTTCACATTTTAGGAATTTGAAATGTCTAAAAATAGCTAAGGTGGTTTCTCAAAAAAAATTTAAAAAAAGAAAAGAAAAAGAAAAAAAAAGGGAGATAATGAAAGAAATAGGGGAGGAGGGAAAGGAAAGAAAGGGAGGGAGAGAGGGAGAGTGGAGGGAAGACAAGAACCACTCAGGAAATATGTTAGCTGATAAGAATACCTTACTTAGAAAGGAGGGACGAATGCATAAAAAAATGCATAAACTTTGTGCAGGTTAATGCAATAGTAAACACAGTAGAATACATAGGCCTCATAATGCTTTTGTACTGGCATATATATAATGTCTCTAGCACTTTTAAAAATATGCAGAGACCAATTAAGGATCATTCTAGATAAAAATACATATTCCTTAAAGGGCAGAGGGTGGGGGTGGGAGGAAAGTATGATTTCAGGGCAGATCCCCACAGATATACAAAAATGAAACTATGCTTTTTGGTAGTTCTTGTGGATGTGGCAGTAAAAATTGTTATAAGGACATTGGCTGGTTTTCAGAGGGTTATTTTCACAAATAACCTTACAGTTACATTTGTAAAAAATTATTTCTGAAAGTTTGATTAACCCTGTAAAATGTCTACATTGACATCTGTTTCTAAGATAAAATAGAAGGAACAGAGGTATGAATGGATAAGGGATATACGCTTAAAGCAGATGTGAACCCTCTCTGGGTCTCTCTCATACAAAGGGATACAGACTCTTAAATAAAATAATACTTCCTTAAAAATCTGCCACCTAACAACTGTTTACATCATAGAAAAATAGCATTTTTGTAAAAAGAAATATAGTTACTTTGTTAAAATGGTCTATTTTAAAACAGTAATTATTTTTCATATAAAGAATTTCTAAACATCCATACAGGAAATAAAAAATAGATAATACTGAGTGCAAAGCAGACAATGGTATGTTTGCAAACGATCAAAGCATTTCATTACCAGATAAATAATACTCTTAGTACATTATAGTACAAGTTTTAATCTTTTAGGAACTTAAAAGATATTGCTTTTATGTTCTGATGGCAAGTTACTTGTAAGTAAAGTTCCTTCCAGCAGCAGAAGGCCAAATTGATTAGAAATGGATCAGATATATTCATTCACATTTCCCTAAACTCAAAGTGCAGAAACACTAGGCAACGGCCTATGTCCCAAGCTCCTTAAAATTAGCATGGAACGCAGGACCTGGAAATGCAAAGGGGAATTTATGACATTCACAGTCCTTTCAAAATCATTCACTGTCTCGTCCATGTCCAAATTGTCAATTGAACCATAATGGCTAATTCCATCATTCAGGAGAGTCTATGTGACTCTTTTCTAAATATAAGTATTAATTCTTCATGCTATAAAAACAGATGGTGTCAACGGACTACTGCTTTATTTCCACAGAGCTACTCTGTAAGGATGACGAGTTTCCTGGTGGTAGTGGTAAAGGATGTCACAGTGCACTAAAAGCCAGCCGTTTCCAGCTGATACCCCAGCAAGCTGGCTGATAGATAAAATCAGACAACGCTCAATTAGCAAATATCATGGGTCCACACTTCACCGGCATCTCATCACACCCTCTCCACTCTGCTAGGGTCATATGAATCTGTAACAAAAAAAAAGACAGAAAAGAAAATTAGTGGGATATTCAACTGGTCTTGTTTACTCCTCACATCATAAATAAATGTTTAGGAAGCAAAATCCGCAAGTGTTTGAAAGCTCATTTTTAGACATTCCAACAATCTTGTCTTCACTATGGCGTAAAAAACCTATCATCAAAAGGCTGCTAATAAAGGAACATGTATGATCATTACCTAATCACAGATGGAAAAATTTGAGTTCCTTAATATGTTGATGGTCCCTTCCTGCTGTTCATAGTGAAATATAATTAAATTTAAATGCAACACTTGTTAGCCAGGAGTGGCTGATGCTAAGGACTGTTTATTTTGTTTTATAAATTTCAACTGTAATGAAAGCTGCTTTACAATGTGCATCTTTGTGATCAAATGTTATCCCTGGAAGGCTTGAGGACCCTGAAATCCTGACTGCTTGGCCTTAATAAGAGGCCTCCTGTGTCCCACCCCCACCAGCCAGCAGATGGTGCTGCCACACGGATCCATTCTATAGCCACCACTGGCAAATCCCACACTGGGCCCAGATGTCCTCGGTTTCCCAAATGGGACACTATACAACAGAACAATAGTCCCAAACTGCCATTAGTGCTGCAGTCCGGTGATGGTAAGCCTGGGATTCACAGATCTCTGGGTCCGGACCAACCTGAAGCTCCTATGTGCGCCCCCTGGGGTCGCAAATTCCTGCCACGGCAGCTCAAAGGTTTCCTGACTTTTTACACAAAACACATAAGAAATCTGGAAGGATGGTACAATTTGATTGTTATAAAAACTATTACAAACATTGTCTTCTCACGTCATCTGGACACAGATTCCAATTTCTCTAGCAGCGTGTCCTCCTCACGCCTTCTCAACTTGGGCACGATACACACACGATCCAATACTACAACTGTGACAACCATGATGGCGTTCAGAGCGCTCTGAGTCATTCATTATAAACCAGATAGGACAGTCTCTGCATTTGGGAAAAGGAGTCTGCTGCTCCTAAAACGTGATTCGCTGCCCAAGTGCCCATCTGGCTAAAGCAAGTGGAGTTCACGTGAGTAGGTGCCTTCTGATATCTTACACATAACATCCCTCAATGGGACAACACAGGATGTTACCAGCTGAGCGCCACGTTTTTAAGCTCAATCAGCCTCACCGTGAGCTGATTCTGAGAGGGGCTGCCGGTGAGCAAAGATGTCTTTTTCTCCACCGAGAATGAGGTGGGACATCACTAATGGATGACACTGCGGAAAGTCCTGGAAAAGGTTGATCTTCTGTTAAGCTTCACGTTACACAGACACGGGGCGCTGACCAGCTCCCTCCTGGCCAGGTACATGGGGTCACCTCCACAGAACAGCCTGCACCCCAGAGTCCCACTGTTGAAGCTACAGGCCCAGAGACAGAGCGGGAAAAGAATCCTGTGGAACAATGGGTCTTCTTCAGATATTGGGGGTCTAGGTCCAATAAAAATATAACATGAGCCCCAAAATGTTATTTTAAACTTTACCATGTTAAAGCAAATAAAACAGGTGAAATTAATTTTAATGATGTATTTTATTTCACCAAATACATCCAAAATATTGTCATTTCAACAGGTAATCAATATCAAAATTATTGAGAAATTTTGGATTTAATTTTTTTTATACTAAGCCTTTGAACTCTGGTGTGTATTTTACACTTACAGCTCATCTCGATTTGGATGAGCCACCTTTCAAGTGCTCAGAAGCCACTGTGTGATATGACAGGCAGGGGGCTACTACACTGGCCAGCCCGGGTCCAGGGAACTGAGAAATTACCCGAGTATTTGGAATCCTGGCTCCTGTGGGCAATATTTTGGGTGAAGACAAATCACTAAGACCTGCCCTGGTGGATAGTTCGTGTATGAATACCCCCAAAAGCTACTGCCCTTGAAGATGTATTCACATCTAGCCTTCTAATGGCATTACGTGGCATCGTGAAACCTTCCCAGAATTCCCCCAGTGCGGCCCTGAGGCAGGTGGTCTCTCCTCGATCTCCCCCGGCACTCACATTGAGAGAGTGGACAATGGAAGTTGATGGAACTGAACACTACCGGTGCCTGGGATTACACTCTGAACTGGAACATAATCGATCCAGTAGAGATGGAGTTCTGTCACCTGAATTAGTCCTGAGCTGCTGATTTCCTAGCCAGAGCGCCAAAACACCACTGAAACGATGTTAGCTGGAATGCCCTTCTTTATGCTGAAATAAAGACACTTTATGATAGGATGCTACAAAACAACAAAGATAATAAAGTTATGGAAGGGTGTGGGAGGGGGGAGTGGTTATAGATAAACACAAACACGGTATATTCTTATCTTAAAATTCCAGAATGAAATCTGAATTTAAGTGGGCTGTGCATTCAGGAGCAGTGAAGTGGCTCTGGCACATTAGGGTGACAAAGGCAGGGGTGAGATGGAGATGGGGATGAAGATTCTTGTGGTTAAAATGATGAAATATATCAAGAGAAAACCAAAGTCCAAAAGTATATCAGCTACAAAGCTACAAGGGCTTTATTCCAATTTGTGAAGCAACAGTGAGTAGAAAACTTAACATATGTTAGAAGTTTTACTGCCTCAGGCATATGACCTCTCTAAAGGACTCATTTGAATATTAAGGCCTGGCGGCTGTCATAGGAAAGGCCAATGGAGGTGCACTTGGGCCACTGCACGTGTAAGAAATCTTCCCTCGAAGGCGCGCTACCAGGCAATTACTTAATGCCTGAGGTAGTCGGGGTCATCATGAGTGGCTCTCCACCTTCAGTTTTTTGGTCACTGCATTGTCAAATTAACAAACGCATTAGAAGGAAAGGAGAAAAAAATTTCTCTCTGTAAGTATGGTTTAAAAAAATAAAAGAACAATAAGGTCATTGAGGAGGTGTTTTTAATGGCTGACTAAAATTAAAATTGACATTCTGTAGGTGTTCTCAGATACCTATCCCACCCCATTCATGTGCCAAATGGTCAGGCTAATAATTGAGGGCTTGCTTTATTGAACTAGAAATTCTATACTGTCAAATACTACATAAAATGTGTGGCCATGGACTGAGATATAGAACTCTTTACAAACTGGTGTTTTATTTTAACAGGATTTGTCTTATTTTAAAGTCCTTATAATTCTCATGATAAGGTTAGGACTGATAAAATCATCTTGAATTTACAGATAAAGAAGCTCACTGTAAAAGCCTATGATGTCTTTTTAGCTAGCACTTAAAATCAAGTAGGCATATTTGGGGGTGAGGGGAGCAGGGGAAGAGGAATCGTGCTGAAACCTAATAAATCTCCACAGCTCCAAAAATGGGCAGTGTAACACTCTTTCACCATAATGGCAAAGGTTCCATATTCTTAGCATGCTCATCCTCAGCAAAACCACATTTGTCAAGTGAGATGATCCCCAAGAGGGCCCTGAAAAATTGGTTATTTCAATAATGTAGTATTTTGCATAAGGAACAGAGCAACATTGGCTAACACTCCTAAGAGTCATACTGCATTTCTGGGAAAATTTAAGAAGTGCTAAGTATATTTTTTTGTTTAACAAAAATTTCTGAATTCTTCCAGCTGAAACAAGCAATCATTTCCATCTATTTTTAAATCCTTGGGTTTCATCCTCATTTATATGGTCAGTCACTCTACGACAAAGGAGGCAAGACTATACAATGGGGTAAAAACAGTCTCTTCCATCAGTGGTGTTAGGAAAACTGGACAGATAACATGCAAAAAATGAAACTGGATCACCTTCTTACACCATGTATAAGAATAAACTCAAAATGAATTAAAGACTTAAATGTAAAACCTGAAACCATAAAACTCCTAGAAGAAAACATAGGCAGTAAACTCTTTGACATTTTACGGTTTTAGCAATATCTTTTTGGATATGGCTCCTGGGGCAAGCGCAACACAAGAAAAGTAAACAAATGGCATTACATCAAACTAAAACATTTTTGCACAGCCAAAGAAACCATCAACAAGAGGAAAAGACGACGCACTGAGCAGATATTCACAAATGATACATTCAATAAGGGGTTACTATCAAAATATATAAGAAACTCATATATTTAACTTAAATATAAACTCATATATAAACTTAACAACAAAGAAATCAATCTAATTAAAAAATGGGCAGAGGACCAGAATAGACATTTCTCGAAACACAGCATACAAATGACCAACAGACATATGAAAAGATGCTCACCGTCACTAATCATCAGAGAAATGCAAATAAAAACCACAATGAGATACCACCTCACTCCTATCAGAATGGCCATCATCAATAAATCAACAAACAAGTGTTGGCAAAGATGTGGGGAAAAGGGGAACCCTGGTGCACTGTTGGTGGGATTGTAAACTGGTGCAGGCACTGTGGAAAACAGATTGGAGGTTCCTCAAAAAATTAAAAACAGAACTACCTTATGACCCAGCAATTCCACTTCTGGGATTTATCTGAAGAAAACGAAAACACTAATTCAAAAAGATACATGCACCACTATCTTCAATACAGCATTATTTACAATAGCCAATATAGAAGCAACATAGGCGTCAATCGATAGATGAATAAAGAACATGTGATGTATATTATATCTATCTATCTATCTATCTATCTATCTATCTATCTATATATACATATCACAGAATATTATTCAGCAATAAAAAAGAATGAAATCTTGTCACCTGTGACAACATGGATGACCTAGAAGGTATTATGCTAAGTGAAATAAGTCAGAGAAAAACAAATACCATATGATCTCGTTTATATGTGGAAGCTGAAAACAAAAACAAAGGAATAAACAGAACAGAAACAGAGCCATAGATATAAAAAACAAACTGAAGGTTGCCAAAGGGAAGGGGGTGAGGGGAGGGGTGAAATAAATAAATAAATAAGAATCACCACAAAGTTCAAACCTATTTTGAAGCAAGTCAGAGGAAGTTGAAAGAAATACAGACATTCTGAACTCTGAAAATGGAGATGTTTAGATGACTTCCGTCCTCATGGAAAAAGGAAATAGATAAATAAATCAATCCATCCTTGGATTTCAAAATAGGAAACAGAGCAGCAGGCAGGGGACCACCCTGCTGGGACAGCACAGGAAGACGGAAGAGCCAGCCTGGCTCAGGAGATGAGGCTGGGGTCTGAGGGCAGTGCTCTAACACCTCAGGGGGGCAGTTTTCCCCTTATTGTAAAAAGGTCTGAATTAATGACTTAAGGTCTCTTCCAGTCTGTGATTTATGATGTGTACCTTTCGGTAAGAACCTCAACTCTTCTTTTAATCATTTCTATGATATATATAATTGATAATCCCCAGTCCCTGAAGAAAGCGCCTAAAACAGGAATGCCGAGAGTTCTCCTGGCCTGTTTGTGTCAGAGCTGAGATGGTGAAATTGGATTTGGGGAAAAGCACTGTTACTGTCATTGGGAACCTGCCTTGTGGCTTTATAAATCGGAGAAGGCTCTTGAAGACAGGTTAAGGTGAGAGGATGGAGAGGGCTCAGAGGCCTGAGGGATGCTGTTGGCAAAACCATCTCACCTGGGATTTCGAAGTCAGAACTTAGAGAACTTTAAGAAACAGAGTTAATGAGTGAACTTTTTAGGGGTGGCGTGTCCAAAAAGTTAATTTTTACTAAAGTTTCATAAATGGTGTGGTAGTGGAAACAGATAAAAATGAGGGGCAAAGGATTTTGGAAGATGAAAATGGGAGACATAGCATCATGGGGCAGGTAGTTTTTTTAATCAACTCGGTATATCTTTCCTTACTAGGTTAAGAAGAAGCAATGAGGGTTATGTGGGTGAATGCTTGTTAGTTTAGGAGAGAGTATGGAGCACAAATGTTATGGTCTCCTACAAGATTTATCAAGGTGCCTACACCAAAGATGCAATGCTTTATTGATTCACCTCTTCACAGCATGGGAGCCAAAAAGTTGTTTATACGGATAATTTCGTATAGTTGTTTACATTGATCATTTTTATAAAGACATAGTCATTTAAAATACACTACAAGATCTTGATTTTTAAGGAAAGCTTCTAGATAATTCTTTGTAAAATGATGAATCGTTTGGTACAATAATTCACAAGGTGAACTTGATCTATTCTGAATATGCGGAATTTCATTATCCATCAGACTGGTATTTTTTTATGCCCCAAGGACACCAAGTTAATACTGATCATCTGCCTGCTTGCCTGATTCCTCACCTGGGCACCAGAAGTCGTGATCCACGGTCCTCTTCTCCCTGCCTGCTGCCAGGTGCTTGTTTTCTTCCCAGAAGAGGGCACCCTTGGAGACAGAGAGCCCATCTCCCTCCTTCCAGGCCAGGTCTTCGGTGGTCAGGGACACCAGGCCTCCAGGCGGAGCCCCTGGACCCCTCTCCTCCATGGAGTCCGTGCTCCGGGAGCTCAGCAGCCTCATCCGAGACACAGAGCTCACCTCTTTCATCCTCATCAGGCGGTCAGGGTCAGCTCTCCGGGGCGGAGAAGCCAGTTTCTCCTGTAAACTTTCAATCACTTTGGAAGTGTTTCTCAGCTTCTGTGAGACGGCCACACTTGGAGTCCTTTCTATAAAATGGAACAAAGTGGACCTGAAGGGTGCTTTTTTTGTCCCTCCGTCCTTGTGATTGAAGGGCTTGGACTCCTGGGTGCTAGGGTGAGGCTCGGGGTTGGGGGCCTCGCTGGGGCTGGCTCCGTCCACACCTGAGCATTCAGACGCCCAGGGAGCCCGTCGGGCACTGTCCCTGTCCCCTACAAAGAGAGGGCTTTCAGTCCAGCCACACTTTCTCCTGCCATAAAAGGCATCAGTGGACACCGTGGGGTTATCCGGCTGCACTGGATTGGACACCGGCTCCTCTGTGGGGGACGCTGGCCTGCGGGCACTGCCATCAGGCTCGGGGGGACGGCTCTGTCCTGTTCTCCTGGTGCCTGGCAGCAGGGACTCCACGGCCACGTCGATGCCCAGGATCCTCACAGCCCTCGCTTGAAGGGATTCGTTTGGGGGGATTTCTATGGCACTCGCTTCACCTGAAGACCCATCTAACTTATCGGCACTCTGCTCTCGTGCCGGGGTCAGCCCCACAGACCTCAAGTCGGGTGCAGAGAGTCCTCGGGGTTTGCCAGCAAGAGAGAGGCGGACCACCGTGTCCCTCTCCTCCCCACCGCCGGGCTTCAGAGGGGTCCCCGCTTTGCTCAGCTCCACAGAACTTGGAACACTGGGGAGCTCCCGCCTTCCCTGGGGCTCCCTCAGTTCAGCTGGGTCAGACACTGGTTTTGTGTCACCTGACCTAGAAGACGTGATTCTTTTCACAGGACCTGGGCTGACCGCTAGCTCCTTCATTCTTTTCTTGATCTCCTGGTGTTGCTTCTCTGGAATCAAGCTGCCATGTGTTGACAGCAACACTTCACCTCTGCCATCCTCCGCCTGTGAGGGGCCGCCCGGGGATTGAGGACGGGCACCCAGGTGGTGGGTGGCAGGCTTCTGCTCGTCACTCCAACTCTCAGACTTACTCTTAACTCTTCCCGACCTGCACGCGAGCTCCTCCGGCACCAACCGCCTTGGCGATTCCTCGGCTCTCCTTTCATGGCTGTCTTCCCTGAAGCCCATATTACTGGGTGTGGAGTAAGCAGCGCTTTGCAGCTGCCATTCTGTCTCACTGTCGTCGCTGCGAGTGCTGCTATGACTGCTCTCTTCCTCTTCCTGAAGCTCCTTGTTAAAACTTTCTAACTGACTTATCAAATCCCAGGGACGTCGGCTAACGGGTTTTAAAAGAAACTGACCAAACAGCTGTTGACTGTTGCATGGGCCTGTGGTTGCCCCCTTCACCACCTCGCCTTTGGGCACGGGGCTGGCTCCGTGTCCGTGGCCGTCCACACAGGCCTGACTCTGGCCCACCTTTGGTACAGGGGCCTGGTTCGTGGATGAGGAAGTCCTTGAAAAAGCACTGTAGCTGGAAGGGTTGAGGGACAGTTGGCCTTTGAGGTGGTGAGCATTTGGCCTTTGGTTTTGGTCACTGGACACTAACACCATGTGCATCTGAGCTTCCGAGGCAGTAGGGTCTAGAAATTTTGGAGTCAGCAGAGCATTCGGTGACCATCCCGACTTCTCATCAGGGAGGGGCTGCAGGCTTTTGGATTCCTCAGTGAAAGTGGTTTGTGTTTGCTGATCTCTGTAGTGGTGCCCTGGCCACGAGCCAGAATACTTGAGCTCTCTGTGTTTCATAGGGTGAATGAAGCTGAGGTCATCTGTTTGTTTGTCTTCTGGTTCCCCCAGATCTTGTTTTTGGAGCTCTGTCCTCCCAGCCATGCTTCCTGTGAGAGCTTGCAGCTCCAGGTCGGTGGAAGACGTGCTCAGCAGGCTCTGCTCCTGCAGAGCTGCGCCCTTATCAAGCCCATGCTTTTTATCAGCGCTCTGTTTTAAGTCATTGTTGTTGGTATCTATATCTGGCAGATGTGATCCTGATTTAACTGGGATGGAAACCAAACAAAATATCGTCTCGTTCATTTTTTTCTTTGAACTTTTCTTGGTCTGAATCCCAGTCTCAAACTTTCTGAGCTTGGTTCGGGTTTCGCAGGTACTCTCGCCCTGTGGGTGTGGGGATGAGGCTTGGCTTTCTGCTTGTCCATGCTGGCTGCTGCTCACGTCAGGCCACTGTCCTCTCATCACACAGTGGTCTCTTTGGTCAGAAAAGCCACCATTTTCTCCATCCCTGGGGAGCTGGCCCCATGGCCACAGAGGACTGGGATTGGCAAGGGCAGGGCCTTTCTCGTTCCCTGATGGGGGTATCATGCTCTGTGGGTTCAAAGTGGCACCATCATGGTACATGTATCCATGAGCTGGCTCTGGGGCAGAGGCCGAACCAGGGTTGTACAAGTTCTCATCCGCCTTTATTTCTTCACAGAAACCCTGGGGTTGGGCCAGTTTAATATGTCGTATCCGTGGGTCGTCAAAGGGAATATACAGAACAGAGCCGTCATAAGCAGTGGTGGGACGGGGCTGTTGAGGGAATCTTCGAGGAGAGCGTGGGCTTGCATCGTACTCACTCCCACTCCCAAGGGAGCCAGAAGGGAGCTGAGAGCTGGCCGTGGCCTCCTCAGTCGGATGATGGCGATCACCACACACAGGCCTGGGCTCCAAATCCTCCAGGTAGGGGTTTGTGATGTGCTGGGGTGGCGACCTGTACGATGGCGGAGGCACGTACACTGGCGGCTCCAAACCAGAGTCAGGCAGGCAGAGCTCCTGCCTGAAGTCGTTAGTTTTGGTCAAGTAGGAGAAACTCAGGTCTGTCTGTGGGCTGTCTAGATAGCTGCTGTTTTCCACTCCTCCCCTGGAGTGTTGGTGGGAGTCGTAGGAGGGAGGCTTGAGGGGTCTCCCAAACTTTGGCCGGGAAAAAGGGACTGAGGAACCACCCTTCTCAGGGTTTCTTGAAGATTCCAAATTTGGTGCACCATTTGAAGGGTAAAATGGCATTTTAGGGACACCTGGTAAATGTCCATCACTTAACGGAATTTCCATGCAACTCAGACTCTCAGGAGAGAGAACTCTAGGCAACGACTGGGACTTCCCTTTGCTTTGGGAATTCAGCACATGTTCTCCTCGCATGAATGGGTATAGATCTTGAAACAGCTTCTCCCTGTCACCATCAGACATCTGCCTCCCTAATTTCTTTGGCTGGTTCCAGCTTTCCAGGCTCACATTCTGCCACTTGGCAGGACCCTCTATTCTTAGCTCTTCTTCCCAAACTGCCTTCTTCATCACATGCTCTGTCCTTCCTCCAACTTCCCATGCACCCTCCCTTGTGTAGACGGGCAGACTGTGGGCTTGGGCCATTCCTCTGACCTCCAGGTCTTCTCGGTCCCGTGGACGCAACAAGCCACTGACCTCGTGTCCTCTTCTCCAATAGGCGTGGTTGTGGCTGCTCTGGGGCTGAGAGGACCATGCTAGCATGGGCTGATGATAAAACCTACAACACAAAGAGGCATGGAAATTACACCAAGGGAGCGAGCATACAGAAAAAGCATGCAATTCTCTGCTTCTGTGACTGGTGTTTCAAGTCAAACGCAGGTCAGTGCTTTTGAAAAATAGATTCTCAACCAGCGTACTTGTCGACTTTAAAGAAAACACATCCCACTAATTATGGCTGGAAGGCAGCCAGCCATGTGTTTTGCCATCCAAGGGCCTAGGAGTGGCAGCAACAGGCTGCCCACAAGAACATTAGGACACGGCTGTACTTGGGAGATGTCAAGGCCCTTAAAACTTTGAATGCCCAAGAGGGCAAGGGTAAACCCGAGAGCAATGCTTCTCAAGTGTAGTCTTGGGACACTGGGAGTCCATTCCCAGCTCAGCCCAGGCCACTGAGCTCTCAAGGAGCGAGTCTGAGAACCTGCTTTTCACAACCCCACCCCATAGCAGTGGTTCTTAAACTTTAGTGTGTGCAGGAATCACGAGAGGGTTGCTAAGGCACAGACTGCTGGGTCCCATCCCCAGTTCCAAAGCAGGACTGGGTGGGGCTCCACAATGTGCATTTTTTACTATTATATAAGTTTCAGGTGTGCAAAATTATAATTTGACATCTGTACATACTACAAAGTGATCACCCCCAAAAGTCTAATTATTATTATCCATCACCATACAATTCATTCCTTTCCCCGCTTTTGCTCTTCCCCAAGCCCCTGCCCCTCTGGTAAACACCAATCTGTTCCCTGTACCTATGACTTTGCTTTTGTTTTGTTTGTACATTTAAACAGTGGAATACTCAGCCATTAAATACTCATCCATTAAAAACAATGAAATCTTGCCATTTGTGACAACATGGATGAAACTTGATGGTGTTATTCTAAGTGAAATAAGTAAGACAGAGAAAGACAAATACCATATGATTTCACTCGTGTGTGGAACATAATATGCATTTCTAACAGGTCCCCAGGTGATGCTCATGCTGCTGATCCCCGCACCCCACTTTGAGAACCATCATTGCTGGTGGCTGTCAACCATGACTGCACATTGGCACCCAGAGGGACTTCACAGCTCCCGATGCCCCGCCAGTGTCCTAGCTCCACCATGTCAGAATCATGGAGGCAGGGGTGGACCAGGCATCAGAGTTTTCCCAGGTACCCAGCAATTCCCAGTGTGCGCCTGAGACAGAACCACAGCCTAGCAGGGTTCCCACAATTCCCTGATGGTAAGAATCACCAGTGGGTCATTAAAGACACATATTAGCAAGTCTCTCCCCCTGGAAGTCAGCTTCAGTAGGTCTGGGTTAGGGTCGAGGTGGCTGTATTTTTAACAAGCACTCCAGGGGAGTCTTGCCTACAGACGATGTAGGAAATACTTCCAAGGCACTGACCAGAGGAATAGGGGGCTCTGTTCACAAGAAGAACTCTCTGCCGGGCAGGAGATAGCAGTAATGCTATGCTATGCAATGCTATGCTATGCTATGCTATGCTATATGCTATGCTATGCTATGCTATATGCTATATGCTATGCTATGCTATGCTATGCTATGCTATGCTATGCTATGCTATGCTATGCTATAGTACAAATGCCAGCCTAGTTCCAGGTTGCTGTTCACCACCTGGCTGCCTCTTAGAAGTTCCACATGAGCCTTTAAAAACTACCAGTGCCCAGGGCCTATCCCAAATATTTGGATCTAATCCATCTAGCGAGGAGCCAAACACCAGTGGATTTCAATCTCCTCAAATGAGCATGTACCCAGAGTTAGAAACACTGTTCTAATGCAGCTAAAGAAAGAATCTAATCAACACTTACACTGTGCAGAAATGTTAAGCCTACAAATGACCAGAGGTTAGGACTTGAACACAGAAAAACCATTAACTGGAAGGAGGCTTGGAGCATTCAACGATTCTGATTAACCATGTGCCAAGCAGACAGTTTCAACTCTAACACTTAATTATGCTTTTTAAATTAATTTTAATTTAAATTAATAATGCTTTTTAAATTATAAAAGTATTATGTGTTTGGTATTGAAAATTTAGAAAAATATAGGAAAGTACAGAAACCAAAAATCACTTATAATTTTTCTACTCAGAGATACTTATTTTGATATATATCTTCTAGTCTGTGTGTGGGTGTGGAGGGGGATGTGGATTTTCAAATAGCCTTAGTATTCTGCTAGGGGCTTGGTTTTACATGAACATTTCCCACACTTATAGTACAAACAACTGACACTTACCTAGTAGTTACAATGTGCTAGGTCCACACTAAGTGTTTTTCATATAGGAACTCATTTAAGCTTCACCAGCACCCCTCTGAGGTAGGGGCTGCTGTCATTCCCATTTTACAAAGGAGGAAACTGAGGCACAGAAATTAGGTAACTTGCTTAACATTAACATTTACTGGGTGCTCTGCTGTGTCAGGCACTGTGCAAAGCACGCTAAATGAATTCTTTCATTAATTTTACAACCACTATTATTTCTCTCTTTTACAGATAAAGAAACAGAGGCACAGAGAGGTTAAACAATTATCTCAAGTCATACAGCTTGTAAGGAACAGTGGGAAAAGAATTAAAACTCAAGTAGTGTGACCATAATGCCCATTTAGTTAGCCGCTCTGTTTTACTTCTTCCAGTGTAATGAAAATTTACTCAAGTGTGTAATTTTAATAGAATTAAAATTTAAGTGAATAAATTTAATGTACATATTCTATCATATGTACTTGATTTAGTTAACCATTTATACCACTGTTGGACATCTATGTAGATTATATCCTAGAACACTTTGAAGAACACTATTGTTTACAAACACCAAGCATGTCTCAGGTTGTTTAGAATAAATCCTCACAAAAGGAATTATTGGGTTGTCGGAAAAGTCATGATGTATTTTGTCTGTGTTTTTCAAAGGTCATTTATTTATATAAAGAACAAAGATCAATCATTGATATATTGCCTATTTTGTTCGATAACCTTTTGCCATCTTTTAGTGAGCTTCATAATTCCTCATTCATAGAAGGATCTGTTTTTATTTGCGAAAAACTGAACAAGGTGCTGATTTATAGCCTCATCTGAATTGAACGTTATACCACGCAAGGAGTTTTAAAGAGAGCAAAACAAGTGAAAGTCTGACAGCACAAGGTCAGGCGAGTATGGTGGGTGTGGCAACACATCCCATCCAAGCTCCAATAATTTCTGATGGGTGATCAAACTTGTGTGTGGTCTTGCGTTGTCACAATGGGACACAACTCCTTTACAATTAACAAGCTCTGGACATTTCTGGATGATGGATTCGTTCAAACTGTCCAATTGCCGACAGTACACATTCGAATTGATTGTTTGGTTCCTTGGTAGAAGCTTGAAAAACACGACACCTTTAAAAGCCCACCACACTGTGTGCATAACCTTCCTCTGATGAATGCCTGCTTTCGATGTCGTTTGAGATGAATCATCAGGTCAAGAACAAGGCCGTTTGTGCACCACATTGTTGTAAACAATCCACTTCTCATCACCAGTTATCAGTCACTTCAAAACAGGATCGTTTTCTGAGGGTTACTAGTTGGGAGTGGGTGGGGATGAAGGAGAAGGGGAAGGGACGAGACAATACAAATTGGTAACTACAATATGGCCTCAGGGATAGAAAAGACAGCCTGGGAAATATAATCAATAATGTTGTAAATATTTTGTAGGGTGTCAGATGGACTCATGTCTTGTTAGGGAGACCACTTCATAGACGGTGTAGAGGCCTGACCTCCACACTGTATTTCTGAAGCTGATGTTGAATAATATTGTATGTCAACTATAATTATATATAGTCATGGGATGTGGAGTAGAGTGTGGGAATGGAGTCAATGGAATTGTAATAGATATGTATGATATCAGGGGTGGGAGGGCAGTGGATGGAAGGAGGGTTTTTTTTTTGTATGAGGGGTGAAAAGGATAATTATCGCATTGTTCTGTACACCTGAAACTAATAATAAAAAAAGGATTGTTTTCCTCACGTTTAATGAGCATATTCCAGATGTTTATATGTGCTGTCAAATGAACTTCTTTGAGTTCATGCAGAACCCACATATCGAGCTTGCTTACGTATCCCAGCTTCTTCAGGTGGCTGTGAACGCTTGAATGATGGATGTTCAATGTTTCTGCAATCTCTCGTGTCGTGTAACGTGGGTTTGACTCGATCAATGCCTTTATTTTGTCGTCATCAATGTCGGTGGGCCTCCCTGACCGAGGAGCATTGTTGAGATCAAAATCGCCAGTATGGAATTTCGTGAATCATTGTTGGCACTGACATTCTTGTAGAGCACTGTCACCGTAAACTTTATGCAACTTTTCACAAGCTTGATGCATGTTCTTCCCTTTATGGAAGTAAAATAGTAAAATAGGGCAGAAACACACAGTTTGGTCTTCCATCTTCAACTTGTAAAATCTCCAAAACTCAACCAAATTGCTCAATTTTTGTTTTAGAATGAAGCTAGAACTGTCAGCTGTCAAATGACATAGCAATAACATAGATGTGAATGACTCTAGTACTTCCAAAAATGAACTAGTGCCATCTGTCGCAAACATGCATCATGACTTTTCTGACAACCCTATAGTAGAGGTGGCCGGTTAGCTCAGTTTGTTAGAGCACAGTGCTCATAACACTAAGGTTGCCGTTCGATCCCCACATGGGCCACCGAGCTGCGCCCCCCCCACAACTATTGGGTTGTTGGAAAAGTCATGACGCAGTTTTGCAACAAAAAACATAGAAAAAAAATACATCATGACTTTTCCGACAACCCAATAGATTGAAACAACTACTTGACCAGGAACTGATGGGTCCTGGAAAAACACACTGTTCCCCAAAAAATTAAAAACAAAAACAAAACCCTCTTAAAAAAAAGAAAGGAATTAGTAGATGGGGGGCATTCTGTTATCCATGCTGTCAAACCTGACTTTAGATCAGCCATTCCAATCCATACTCCCAGCTGTAGTGCGGAGGAGAGCTGGTCTTGCTAAACTAAACCTTTCCCATCTCTGGTTATTACAATCAGTTTTTTTTTTCTTATTAGATAAATCAAAATAACTTCTCATTGGTCTTAATTTGCATTTCCTTGATCACTAGTGAGGTCGATTTTTTTCATGTGCCTACATGTCATTTGTGGTTTCAAATGATTTCTGCAATACAGTCAGCCCATGTTTCAGCAGATAGCATAGTAGAGTGAAGATGGTAGAGAATGGGGAGGGAGTCCTAGGCCACTAGTTCTGTGCAACCACAGCATGTAAAGGCCTGGGAACGGAGCAACTGCTGGGACTGGGCTGGAGGAGCACCATTCCCAACACACAGGCAGAAGGCTGCTGTTCTGCAGGGCTACATAGTAAATCAACAGTAAAAATCTACTATTATTATATTATTATTACTATTACTATTTTGGAATTACGTACTGCTTTGCCTTAAAAAAGTGAGGGTAGTTCTTCAAATCCTGCCTCTACCCCACCTCCAATCACTTAAGCAGCCACTTAAAGCTGAGTTATGGGTTGAAAAAGTAGAAAATATTTAAAATCAATTTGGGGTAAACCATTTGCCACTGAGCAGCCTAATTTCTTCTGCATTTACTACTCATACACAGTGCCAGAGGTCTTAACACGGGGCATGGTTGAAGGTCAATTTCTTTGTGGCTTTGGTTGTCATCAAAATCAGGTTTTCAACGTTTAGGCTTTGAATGCTTAGCAGAGCACTTCTTGGGTCAGGTTCTATAAGGATTAGTAATTATGGAAGCCATCACCCCCACCACCCCACCACCCCACCCACCCACTCAGGCGAGCCAGCCAATCACAGTCCAGAGCTCTGGAAGCCTCAGTTCCTTCCCTAAGGAAACCCTCTGTGACTCCCCATCCATAGCCTGAGAAACACTGTAGAAGCCCTCAGCACCTTCTGGCTATAGGATCTGGGACTCTATGCAAAGTCTAAGGGCGAGACTTAAAAACCACAACCTAGTAAGAAGTTTCAATTGTCGTAGATCCAATTATGAGCAAGTAAAATAAATCACAGGGAATATGTGGTCGACGCCCTGCATCAGGGCCTACTTCCCTGCCTGTTCCCCAGCTGATGGTGAGTGGGCCTTATACACCACACGGCTTTAATAAGGACCATTCTTACTCCTTATAAACATTTTCCTGGGGTGTCCGGCTCTACGGAAGAAACCACGCTATGTGGCTTCTGCTCGCTTTCTCAATGCATATTCTGGTTTCCCAGTAAACATGTGGTGTTCTGAAATGCCAAGAGTGGCTGAAATTCCAAGGTGCTACTTGTCCATGTGTGTGCCACGAGCATAATCAGAAGACAAATAAAGAATGACATAAATAGGATAAGAATGTAAACAGGCTGCAACCACCTGCACGTGATGTGGTCAGTTTTCTTCCCCACCCAAAAATGTTACATTATTACCTTAACTTCTTTGCCAAAATTGTCTTATGTAACTGATCAAAATGGCTAAGCATTCTGGATTAAACTTTTTTCTACTTGCCCAATGCACCAAAATCCCAATTTAAGGAAAATACAGATCATTTTGGAAATTTTAAATAATCTATTTTAAAAATAGTCCATGTGATATAGAAAACTATAAAGGATTTATTTAGCAGACATCAATTCTGTGCCTAATATGAGCCTGGCTCTGACAGGCACAAGTGGACCCCACATGGTGCTAGTTCGGGCCAATTTCTCCTTCAGACAAGTTATCAAGTGTGGATATTTACTGGCTTTGATATATGACGTCCATTACTAGCTGAAATATGTGCTACTTCAGTTGGTTTCAAAGCCAAGAATATATTTTCGAATACCGTTGAGGAAATAAGATAAAATCAAATGTTTCTTTTTTAAAAATGAAGACCAATAATTTACATTTTTAGAAAGTTAACAATGAGACATTTTATAAAACATGCTGAACACATTAATACAGGGTGGGAAAAAGATAAGGGAAGCAAAGTGGAATGCGATAGCCGAAATAAATTGTGGTGACAAGTTCAGTGAGACAAGCAGGGTCTTTATACAGAATTCCTGGGAGAACAGAACAGAGATGAGACAGAAGTTACACTTGCTATCAGCTCCATGCCTTATCACAGAAAAGAGACATGCTGCCAACAAAACAACTGATAAAAGCTGTTTGGAAAATATTTGAAATACGAACATGTGAAAAACAACATGTCTAAAAGAAAGCAGGCAAACCTAGTCACCGAACATATAAAAGCTAATGATGAAAACAATTAGGAAACATTTCTGTGAGTTCACATGTCTCATTTTCAACCACAATGCTGCCCTTCTTTTAAAAAGTAGAAGCCTACTTAGAATGGCAGTACTTAAATGACTTTGAACCACGGTTTCACACGCTCCAGGATTACCCTCTCAGTGGACTCCAACATCCTTAGTTGCTGAACCAACTTGGTATCATCTGGGCAGCTACAGCCCAGCTCTGTGCCTGATACCCGCTGGTCCTGGGAGGGATGCCCTCCATCCTCCATGAACAAAATCCTGGACCCGGTCCCTGATGGCAGCCCCCAAAGTCTAGTCAGCCATGCTTCCCTGTGAGGTTGTAATCGGGGGCGGGAGGTACCATCTAAGTGATCCCTGGCCCAGCGATGTCCTCCGGTGGCAGGCCTGCCAGCCTAGCAGATACCAGTGCTGCCCACTGCCTTCAGACCTTGATATGGTGTCGCAGTTTGGACCGGGGACAGCTGCAGCACTTTCCATTCTTTCAGATGTTGCTCCCTCTTCGAGATGGGTCCGTCTTACCTAGACGCACAGAGGTCGCACGTGTCACTTAAAGAACCTCACAGTCTTCAAAGGAGGAGCTCTCTTCCTGTCGGTGGGCAGAGGCGTTGAGGCATCTCTTGAGTGACTCCTCTTCACCAGCCCGTGTTCGATGTCTGACATGTTTCGGTGATGGGGTCGGCCATCTATTGCTACAGAACTTGCTCTTAAGGCTCTTTGGGCCTAGAAGCCTGTGATTTTCTTTTTCAGCATGCCTTGGTGTATTCAATATACGACACTGTGTAAATAACCTCTGACCCAGGGTGACAAATAGGCCACTTTTAGAAAGGGGAACTAGGAGGTCAAGAGAAGATGAAGACTAAGGTATAGAGGTCGGCGTAAAGCAAAGATCAGCCTGAAAAGATAAAGCTGCTGGGGCCATAATGGACGGATATCACCCTGCAGCCACGTTCAATCTGAACAAGGATTGCAAGTTGCACTGGCACAGTTGTAACTAGAAAATACACAAATGCCTGGTTAGATTGTTAACGTACTATTATGCCTGCTTTTCAGAATGTCACAATAAATGAGTATAAATGATAAATAATATAGATTCGGTTGAAATAAAGTACCAGGTAGACTATTTTAGGGGGTAACTTTTTTTTTTTAAATACACACATTTCATAATGGGTCCGGAAGAGGAAGCATAATAAATTGTTGGACATATAAATGATGCTAAATTTAGACATGAGCAAGGGAAGACAGGAAAAACATTCAAAGCACTCAGGGTGTGGGTGTGCACAGTGGTAACCAAGTAGATTCACCTGGAAAACCACCTGCTGATATAGCAGATGGAAGCCCCTGAGTCGTGAGTCCTCCCACAGAGAAAGGCTTTGAATGCCTGACCTTGGGTCTGGGTTCCACAAAAATTAACTCAGAATGGAAAAAGTCACTTTGGATGCCATCCCTGCTGCCATGCCAATTGCTCTGCCACAGGACCAAGATATTTAAAAAATTAGATGGCTAGAAATGGACACAAATTGCTCTTTTGTGGTTGCCAGCAATTTTCTGAATTGTCATTGGGGTCGGATTTCAATAGACTTTGGTTCTGCAAATCTAGTAAAGACCTTTATGCATGTCAGGTAAGTCAGAGACCCCACCCAAGCGGCCCTGCCTCCGGAAGTGGTGCTTGCTTTTTCCAAGTTAGTAAGTGCACAGCGGGTGCCGGTATGAAAGACGGCCATCTTAGAAAGTATGGTGAGATTTCTCATAGTATATCTTTTGAATGTACTCAACAAAGTCAGGGGCTAGAAAAACCACTTAATGAAGGGGGTCTTTCTGAGGTTCACTTTCCCCGTGGACCACCGACGAATGCAAACATAGAGAAGGAAAAGGTAAGTGAAGGAGGAAAAAGCGAAGGAATGAAGCTGAAGGAAGAAGGGCATGAGGCCTGCATGGAAGGAAAAAGAGAATGTGGAGGACAGGTGGGTAGGAACTGCTGGCAGGCCTCCCAGGGCAAGGCGGCCCCTGCTCTGTGCACTGAGTTACCCTCAGTGGAGAGGGCTAGAATCTCATAGTGAATTCATCTTTGAACAGCAGCCCTCATACAACTGAACTTATGAGAGAAGAAAGCCTGTTTGACAAGCTCTCATCTCTGACTCCCATTAGTTTCTTATTTAAATGAGCTCACCTGCCTTCCTGATTAAAATGGCAAGGATACACTGATGACTCTGACTTTAAAGGCAGGCAGACACTTGGGAGTCCTCTGTATTCCAGCAGCAGCCTCCCTAGATGGACACGTGTCAACATTCCTACCCACACGAGGGTCCCCATGATGGATTACACACTCCCTCTTTTTTTTTTTTTTGATTTTTTTTTATTGGGGGAATTGGGGGAATGGGAACAGTGCTGGGGAATTGGGGAAAGGGGAACAGACAAGTTGCTGTCGTCTTGTTCTTCAATCTAGTTGTGGAGGATGTTGCTTCACTGGCCCAAGTTGGCACCATCATTGCGCTCTTCTCTGGCGAGGCAGATCAGTTGCCGGCTTCTGGACGGCCGCTCACAGCGGCTGCTGGCCGCTCACGCTGGCTGCTGGCTACATACGGTAGCCCATGGCAACCCACTGCCACAGGGACTGCAGCCCACGCCGTCGCCGGCGACTCACTGCAGCCCAGCTCCAAGTTGAGCCTGTTGTTCAGCATCTTAGCTGTGGAGGACAGTTTCACTGGCCCTCATATGTGGGATCCGAACCAGGGCCCTCTGGTGTCCCAAGCGAGTTCTTAACCATCGCGCCACTCGGCCGGCCCCTACACACTCCCTCTTTATCAGACATCATCTTGTGTACCATCGCGATAGAGGGACCTCCTCGAGCCGATAGAGAAGCTGACCCTCAGGAAGCGTGGTGTCAGAAGGGCAGGAAGTGTAGAGACTACCCAGACATACAGTTCGCTGCAGGTAAAGCCCAGGTAAAGTTGGGGCAGATGCCTTACCGTCCTCCATCCAAGATATGGGCCAGCCCGCCTGAGTGTGTGATGGTTGCACCTGCATTTACCACAGGTCATGCATCACCTTCTCAGGAATCTCCTAGCTTTGGGGAGAAAGGGCTCAAATGGACAAGAGTGGAATGAGAAGACTGTCCCTGTGGTCAGGCCTGGGAAAGCCCAATACTTGAAGCCAACCCACAAAGAGGGCTGCTAGCGGTCAACAGAACAGTCAAGGCTTGTGGCACCTGCACAGGGCTAAAGAGACCATGGGTGGCTTCAGATTTCTCGCTGTGCCAACAGGGAGCAGTGTGGCAATGCTGCTGGGAAAGCGTGGGCACCAGCCAGATGCTGTGGGTTTGAATACCAACACCGTGACTTTCTAACTGTATGCCTTTGCAACATACTTCCCTGCTCTCTGCCTCTGATTCTTCATTTATATTGAGGGGATAGTAGTAACTCCTTTCCTTTTAAGTGTTTTGGGAGGGACTAATGAGATAATACATTTAAACAGTTGAGCAGTGTCTAACACATAATAACCCTTGTTTGTAGCTATTATTACTATTGTGAACTGAACTGAAATAAATTCTCAGTGTAGTACAGAATTTTGAAACTCTCTTCCTCACATCATCCGAGGAAGGGGGTGAGGGCCCAGAGGAAAGAGAAAGAACTGAGTGTTTGCCTCAACATGATGATTACCTTACATCGGCTTTGTCTTTTTCTAGGTCGTTCTCTATAGGCCTTCACAATCACAGGAAGCAGTGATATAGCTGACTGTCATAACAAGACTGCCCCTCGGCGCTGGCTGGTCTCTAAGGAAGAAGCTACGCCTGTTTCCATAATGATGATGTAGAACAAACCAATATTTAGTTTATGAAAACAAAGCAGGAAGAGCAAGCTGCGATCCATCTTCTCTGACATAAATCCAATAGGTAAGGCAGATTACTTCAGGTTTTTCCTATTTAATAAGGATCTGTTATATTTTTACCAAGTTAAAATATCTTCACTAGTATAGTCCATACATTGTCACCATCAACAATGGGGAACAAAAGCCAGCCCTAGCTTCTCACTTCCCTTACACGTTTCTATCACCACCCCTCACTTTTATATCATCATTCACTTATTCAACGGACATTTATGGAGTGCTCTCTGTGCCTCAAAGCCTCTGCTCTTCGGAAGGTAAGCTTACAGCAGTGAAGAGGGGGGCAGGCAGCCACCAGGGACGAGTAAACCAGAGAGCCTGAGGGGCTGTAAAGAACCAGTCCGCTCTCTCCATAGACAGACAAGGCTCTGACCCTGGGAAAGCTAGCTAAGGCCCTCAGGTGTCACAGCTGGTACCTGTCAGTACCTCAGCGACACGCTAGTCTAGGATCTTTGTACTTCGTTAAGAACTGAGTTGACCCTTGAACCGCGCGGGGGTTGGGGTGCCAACCCCTGTGTAGTCAGAAATCTGAGTATAACTTTTAACTCCCCAGTTACCCCTTGGTATCCACAGGGGTTTGTTTCTAGGACCCCTACAGATACCAAAATCCACGAATACTCAAGTTTCTTATGTAAAATGACGTAGAACACTGCATACAGTCAGCCGTCCATATCTGCATATTCCCAACCGCAGATCAAAAATACTGTTTTCCATCCACGTTTGGCTGAACCAGCAGATTCAAACTCATGTTGCTAAAGGGTCAACTGCAGTCACCCTTGAAATAAAGTGACCGGGACTGAGGACCTGCTCAGGTCTTTTTTAGGCCTATGTTTCATATTGTTACTATTCAGTGTCTCTCCCATGGGTTATTTCCTAGCTTGCTAACTAATCCGATTCTCTAGCTAAAGAAGCAACTCAACATTAGCAATTCTCCTCTTGGTGATGACAAGGCCGTGCTGCTGAAGCCTTCCCATTAATTCTAGAAGTACTGCCTTATCACTGTTCTTCCAGAAGACTCACATTCAAAGGGTCCAACCTGATTCTTTTTTTTAAAGATTTTATTGGGGAATTGGGGAAGGGGAGCAGCCAAGTTGTTGTCCTTCAATATTAGTTGTGGAGGGTGCAGCTAGCTCAGCTCCAAGTCCAGTTGCCATCCGGCCGCCTGTCGGCAGTTCCAGGCAGCTCAGCTCAAGGTGCCGTGTTCAATCTTAGTTGCGGGTGGGCATAGCCCACCATCTCATGCGGGAGTTGAACTGGCAAACTTGTTGTTAGGAGCACGTGCTCTCACCAGCTGAGCCATCCCCTGTTGGCAGCTCAGTGGCAGCTCAGCTCAGGCGCAGCTCACTGGCCCATGTGGGAATCGAACCAGTGACCCTGTTGCTCAGAGCTCACACTATCAACCAACTGAGCCACTTGGCCGGCCCCATCCAACCTGATTCTTTTTTTTTTTAAAGATTTTTATTGGGGAATTGGGGGGATGGGAACAGTGCTGGGGAATTGGTAGAAGGGGAATAGACAAGTTGCTGTCGTTTTGTTCTTCAGTCTAGTTGTGGAGGACGTTGCTTCACTGGTCCAAGTTAGCACCATCATTGCACGCTTCCCAGGTGAGGCAGATCAGTCGCCAGCCTCTGGACGGCCACTCACTGCGGCTGCTGGCTGCTCACGCTGGCTGCTGGCTACACGGTAGCCCATGGCAACCCACTGCCACAGGGGCTGCAGCCTACGCCGTCACCGGTGACTCACGGCAGCCCAGCTCCAGGTTGAGCTGTTGTTCAGCATCTTAGCTGTAGAGGGCAGTGTCACTGGCCCTCATATGTGGGAT
>NW_017731571.1:2133891-2144376 GCF_001890085.2 Hipposideros armiger | reverse complement strand
GTGCATGGTCAACACCCCCCACCCGGCCTGGACACCACCCTCGTCCATAGCCCCTTTCCCCACACTGGGCACAGCTCAGCATCCATGCCTGGTCCCCCCTGCCCCTACCCAGCCCCCTCCCTGTCTCCACTGATTGGAAGAGGGTCGACATGCAAATCAAAGCCACAGCATCCACTGGCTGCCCAACACCATCCATTTTTTCTCTCAAGAATCTAACTGAGAGACACAGGCAGTGGTCATCAGGGAACTCTGGAGTTAAACCATCACGTAGAGGCAAGAGGAGAATGAAAGTCACTGTGAGCCCAAATCCCTGGGAAGGGTAACTGTCTGTGATAGGAAGAGGCTGGTAGGCAGAGGAGGAAGCAGAAGTGCAGGGAGAGGCAGAGACAGTGACAATGTAGGACAGAGACCCAGAGAGTCCCCCAGGGAACAACCCCCAACCCAGAGAAACGTCAACTGATGGACCAATCCTGACTCCCAGCTTCCTCGCCCCCACATCAAGTGAGGCCCACGAGTCTTCCTCTCCTACCTGTGGAGGGTCCATGAGGCCTCTCACAACCATGTTCCCCTGTTCACTTAGGTGGGCTCAGTTTCCTGCACCCACAGAGTCCACAGAGGAGGGATTAGTCGGCCTGCTGGGAGTGTTTCCGAGCCGCTATTATTTCCTCCTCCTCCCTCCTGCTAGTCCCCCAAGAGTTTGCACATATGGAGGAAGCCATCAGCACTGCTACCTCAAGTGCCTCCCACAAAAGCCAACACCCCTCCTTTTCACAATGGAACCCACCCCCAAACTAGCCTCACACAGGTCCTCTCACCGGCAAAACCTTCTCCACCTCCCACCCCACATTGGCCCAATGATCTGAAACACTCAACACTTACACATATAAGTACTTGTCTTGCCATATAAGTACTAGGTTTGATCCAATGAATTTACTTGGGGGGAAAAAAAAGTTTGCGAGTTTAATAAATGCAAAATTCTTTCATAGGAATGAGCAAAATCAGAGAGGAATGAGACGTGGTGTCAGCCTTCAAGGAGCTGACAATCCTGGGGACTAGGAGCAAGTGCTGAAAAAAACACATGAGAGAGATTAACGTCAACTGGAAGAAGCTGAAGACGTTGCACTGCTAAGGCGGCTTCCAGTGGGAGATGGGGAGGAGAGGGTTCTAGGGCTTCCGGGCAGGGCTTAGGGAGTAGGGGACAAGTGGGAGCCCTGTGTGGCTGGCAGCCTGCGAACGGGACAGGGCACAGGGAAGGCAGGTTGGGCTTGGGGAAGGCCTGCAGGGCCCACAGAAGAGCTGGGGGCTGACAACACAGGCAGTGGGGGTCCAGCAAGGCCCCTGTGCAGGGAGTCACAAGGTCAGCGTTCACAGAGTCCATCATCCGTGCTTTAAGTTACCAGCCCTGAGATGGACAGGGCGACACACTGAACGTAGCGTTGGAAAACAACGGCTCTCTAATCAATTTGGATAAACTGTAAAATGAGAATTGACTCTTGGGCCTGGCTCTATGGCTTGAGTATAAGAGCTTTTTTATAGCAAATTCAGTTGATCTTCCACCTCTCCTGACGTCAGAACCGTTATTCTCGCCCCATCGTGGGTGCTCAGTGTCACTTGGTCTAATGAGAGTAAAAGCTTAAAGCACAGCCTCTTCAGCAAGTTAGGAAACACATGTCCTGAACATTTTGGAAATCTAGTCAAGGCTCTATGTCTGTATCCTTTTTTTAAGTTTTACTGGATATAACCAGCCCCTACATCAGAAACTCTATTCTAAGCCGATGTTAATTATCAAAGGGAGAGACATCCCGATCACTCTCACCACGCCCCACGCAACACCACCTTCATTTACGAAGCCCTCAGCAATGTACACAGAGAAGTAACATGACGGACATGTATCTAATTTAAGTATGACAGGATGCATTCCTTGTGCAGCTCCCAGACAGGAAAGGGACGCAGCTGGGCTCTGAGAGCAGTTACACATCCATGTGGGCCACTGAGAAGGCGGAGGACAAGGAAGTGATAAAGGGCGGTCCAGCACAGAGCAACCATAAATGGCGCTCTGAGGACAGAACGCCCCTTTCACACTGGGCCACGGGGAGAGCGTGGCCAGGCCCGATGCTGCTATGGAGCGGCAGCAACCAGTCCGCCTGGCAGCCCAGGGCCTGTAGCCCAAGCTGGGCTTCCAGTGGCCCTTGCCACGTCACCAACTTTCTCTGGGCTTCGTGTGCTTCGGCTACAAAATAATGACATTGCCAACATGCCTACAGCGCCACCATTCTGCCAGAATAAAACACCCTATGGCCTTCCAGGTGACTTTGATGCCCATCTTCCCCAGAAACTCAGTGGCACACTGAGGACTGGCCCATGGTAGAGGGGCACACTCTAGGGCAGACTTCAACCCACCTGAGAAACTGCAGGAAGAGTGGGCCCTTGGGAGGATTCCCAGTCACCTGATGGCTTGGAGTTGCACCGGGTCATCCTGGGCCTCGCCTTCCCCCAGGCCCGGAGGCCAGCCCAGCAGGGTCACCGTGGGCCAGGCCAGGCTGCAGGACCATGCTGCATTCACAGTGACAGACTGCAGGCTGAGAGCTGGCACAGGACCATGTATTCATCCAGATTCAGAATCTACATAAGCCAAAGCATTCTGGGTTTTCCTTTTCCGTTTTTAAAAAATTTTAAGCTGTTAACTATTAACACCTATTTATTTTCCCCAAAGCACTTTTTTTTTTTCTGATGAGGAAAAATAATTCTCCTCCTGCCCACCTTTCTGTTCACCTCCTGTTTTCACTTCACTATTGGCTGCTAAAGAAAGAAGATGTCATTTCATTACATCCCTGGAAGCCCTCAGTGGGTCTCCGAGGCTTTGGGCACTGGCGTAGGTTTTTACAAACATGTATGCATTTTCTCTTTCTACTCGACAAGGCAACCTTCAATCCAAAAGCTACTGCACACCTCCCAAGTCATCAGACAACCTCAGAAACGGGGGAAGAGGCCAGATCTTTCAAGATCTCTGTCATTTAATACAGGGACACCCCGTGCAACACAGAGCCACTTATCTGAGCACTTTACTCACAGCAGAAAGACTGCTGGCAGACCAGATTGTGCCCACCCACCTAGAGGCCGGGCTGATGGGCCGTGTGGCCCACAGAGACCTGTTATCACGCAGGGGCGAGAAAGTCCTAAGCAAGCTGTGGCAGAGGCTGGGGGCCACAACGCCCACACGAAATTCCAAAGGGGATTCTATTGGCCCAACTCTCATCTCTGATCCAGACCTTCGGGACTGAGGAAGACCCCACACAGCCTACATGGCACGTTCGCATGAATTCTACAGCCACTGCTTAGAAACAGCCTTCTGCTTCTCAGCAGCTGTAACAAGGGTGGGAAGAATGAACTGAATCCATGAACATATATTCAACGCCCTCTGTCCCCAGCACAGCAACACTCTCTGCAGGAAATACAAAAGGGAGGAGGAACCGTGGTACAGCCTCGGGACACTGAAATCCAAGATGGAAGGTACAGATATATTCGGCACAAAACTAAAAGCACCGGAAGGCAGGATAAAATCAAGCACAGGTTTGTGTAGTCGTAACTAAGCTGTCCTAAATATCAGCCAACTTGTCCATAAGCACCTTCTTCCAAAGTCCATGGTGGGCCTTTCTCAGGGAACATGGCTGAAAAGACACGTAAGCCCAAGACAGCAGCGGACACCAGGGTGAGTTGTGAAGGGCCAGGTTCAAGAAAACCAGCTTCAAGTTCTTTTCCATTCTGTGTTTCCCCTGGAACATTCTGAACCTGGCCCCATCAATTAATAATGCTTGCCCCTCTCCAGAGAAATGGTTCTGACTTGGCAACACAAACCTGCTTTGACTATACTGAGCATGAAGAGCAGCGATCACCGCCGCTTTTACTCAATAACCAAGGTATTGGATACTCTGAATTACAAGTACACAATCCCTCCCACTTTTTGCCTGAAAGCTGTCAACCAACAAGGAAGATCCTTCCCATGAGAAGGTGACTTCTCACCATGAAAGGCTGGCGCATTCCCTTTGGACTTAATTTATTCCCCTTTTTGTTTGCATGTTTGTTTCCCTTAAAGACCGGTCCATTTCTTGCTGGTTAGACAGTTTCATAACATGTTCGATACAAGCAGAGCCTTCCTTCCCCAGTCTGAGCCCGGTCCCAACACAGCATTAAAGACAAACACAATTTTATGAAGTGATGACAAAGGTTTCCTCTAGGTCAAAACTGCTTGGATGAGAGTTGCAGGGCTCGTCTCCCATGCTGGCTCTGTGGCAAGCTGCCTAAATTCCCTCGTTTTTAACCCTCCCGTTCCCCCAGCCAACCCACCCTGTTGTTGTTGTTATAAGAAAACACCCACAGAAGCAGCTGTATGCAGATGGGGACTCCCATGAGGGCCAGTGTGTGTGCCAGGGAAACACACGTCCGGAGCCAGTGGAATTATATGAGTACACAAGAAGAAAGGTGTCGTTCACAAGTGGAGGGGAATACCGACCTCTTTCAACTCTGTAATGCACCAAATATTGAAACACAGTCATAAGAAAGCCGAGTGTACTAGGAATGTGTGCCTGACATACATTCGCTTTCACAGAGTTCTTACATGATTCCTAGCTGAGGCAGTATCAAGAGATCATAAGGGAACAAAGAAGCCAAGTACTGACATGCAGTGTTTAGCGTGATGGAATTTGTTTACTCACCACTGTTTATTGAAGGCCTACTAAGGCCAGGCCCTGTGCTCAGTGCTCTTGGAATCTTCCTACCTCGATGGAAAGCAGTGGTCTTGTCCCTCAACCCCCCGCCCCCGCTCCCTCGCCCGAGCCAATGATAAGGAGTTGAAGGGTTTTCCTTACATACCCACTGCCAAACCCCCAAGTGAGAAGAAAATGGCGGGTTCCCAGGGAAGCTTACCCCGCCTCAGATGGTCTGGCGGCAGCGGCTCTCTGGGGCTCTCCGTGGACTCTCAGTGCGCGGCGGTCGTTTTCGGAGTCACTCCCACGTCCCGTCCCCAGGGGTGCCTTACTGTGTGGGAAGGCCGCGGGGCCATCTTCACACCCGTTCAGCAGGCCCGCTCTTGCTCTTGTCCTCGCTGGCGGGCGCCCCTCATGGTGATCCTCGTGTGGTGCCGGGAGATCTCGTGACAGCTTGTATCCATGAGATATCAGGAGGTCTTCTACACTGTACATAATGCACGGGCCTCATCAAAGCTCAGCTGCTGGGACCGTCGTGGGGGCAGGACCCACACTGCGGGGACAACAGAGAGGGTTCATGAGGATGCACACATTCTCCCTGCAGCTTCATCTGACACTGCCTCTTCCCTTCACCCTGACCGAGCCAGACCCTGGTTATCAGCACGGTGCGGTGCCTACACAGAAAGCGAAAAAGTGGGGATTGCTCTGCCTGAAATTACTCTGTTTTATTCAAGTGGAGAGCATGCACACAGCAGGAACGCCACAGGATGTGGTGGTAATTCTGGGGACCCCACCCTCTGATGGCTGCCTCTGGTAGAAGGGTCCAGGATAGTGTTTAAGCAATGAAATGATTGACAGTTTCACCATCCCCATGCCCCAGTCATCTGAAAATAAAAAGCATAAGGAGACGGGACAAAATAAATACAGACTCAGAAGCTGCAATTACTACCTCATGTTTCTAAAAAGAGAAAGTCCCCGTGTCCAGCTTAACCTTATTATACCTCCTTGCTTTCATCTTGTAGACATACCTTTTGCTCTAAAAGGGCAGAGCAAGGTCTTTCATCAACACCTAGCCATGATCGCGTCAGCGTGATACGCCGTAGCAAGGGCAGCTACCGTAGGAAAGCATCTTCCTTCCTACACTAGCTGCTGAAAATAGTTCTGAAGTTTTGAGGCTCGTCATGAGAAAGCATATGACACAGATCGAGCATACACGCCCAACCCACTACACAATCCCAAATGTCTCTTTTCCATATGAAACTTTTAAGAATCACATTTCTCCCCAATAAATCTTGGGAAAACGTTTTACTTCTTTGGGCCAAGGGTGTCCACATCCAAATCCTGCCACGGTACATTAATTCACCGGCAGCTACTTCCCCGAGTAAACTGTCCTAGGGCCACTGTACCAACAACAACAAAAAAAAGGATTAAAATGGACAGGAGCCTCTTTGAGAGCACATGTGTGAAAACAGGTGAGGCTGCCATGTTTATTTGTACACAAGAGAATCTTCTTTCCTGTGTCTCCCATTGTTAGTCGAGGGGAAGGCAGTTTGGTCAGAGGATCTGGCTCCCCAGAGGTACCCCAAAGCTGGGCCTGTAGGAGCTGGGCCAGCTCCGGCCCCGCTGCACTGCTGAGCGGAAATTGTGCTGTGGCAGCCCCCCCTTCAACAATGGCCAGGAAATGCCTGCTGGCCCGTGTGCAGGTGAAAGGGAGACGCATGTGCTTCCTGTCAGTGGGAATGCTTACTGGGGCCCATCACACAATTCTGCTGACCGCACATGTCCGCCCTCTTTATCACGTGCACTAGCAAAGGCTCGGTGTCAGCATGGAGAGCATCAAACTTTAGAAGGCCACGACTTTCCATTAGGTACCTGCATTTTATGGGAGGTTGACAAGCGCTGGTAGTTATTACACTAGTAGAAAAATCTCCATAGAAGTTCCCCTACTGCTGCCACTCCTGCCATATGTCCTTCAGGGAGCTGTATGACTTGGGTCCTTCACTTAGACAGAAATGGAAGGACCAGAGAGGCAAGCATTTGTCCTTTGATTCAACTGAGCAAGTCACTGGGTTAGAGGCTGCAGAGGAAAGTGAGTCCATTACAAACACAGGGCTAAGGGCACGCAGAGGCAAGAAGAGGAAGGCAGGCTCTTTGTTTTGTTTCACGCTCTACCCCCAGCCCTAACACATAGTGTGCTCTCAATTAATAGCTGTTGTGTGAATGCACAAATGAGAGAAAGGGACATTTGAGCTAGGTTTTGTAGAATGATTAGGAGTTCACTAGATAAACCACATGTGCATGAGAGAGGGAATTGACATTTAAAATAGATTTCGGGTGTAGTTATCCCAGAAGTAAAGAAACGAAATAACAACATAATCCTGGAGACCTAGACCAGGGTCCCCAGACTCACTGGCTCCATGTCACATATCCAGTCAGCACCACACTTAAAGTTCGAGTTAAGGTCCTGTGATACTCAGTTTCTCTCTCTGACTATGTCAGACTCTTTAAAGGAAAAGTGCACTACACTCCAACTACCCATCCATACACAGAGGGACAGGCCAGTGTCTACCAGAGCTGGTTGTGCTGCAGTCTATTGTTGGGGTGGTAAGAAATGACGCTCACAAAACATGTATGCGGCTCACTTCCCTACTGGGGTTAGGTAAGCTGGTCCATGGTGGCTATGTCTGTATGGTAACTATATTTAGCAAACCCTTAAGTGGCAAGACAACCCAGGCCAAGCCATTAACATCTTTCCAAAAAGGTTCAAACCCCTAAGAGCCATAACTTGACTTGTAGACCTGAGGTCAAAAGCGTATTGATTACTGGAAATTCCTCACGTTTTGAGGCCAGAGCTTGTGGCAAGCAGGAGTATGAAATGTGCCAGCTTTGACACACCGGACTTAGCGGGAGAGGTGAAGTGGGGAGGGGTGACCCACAGGCCCCGTAAACCAGAGTGTTCCCAGCCACTGTTCAATCCATGGAGGACATCTCTCCCTTAGGCTCACACTCTTGACCTTCTCGATGCCACTCCGAGTCTGGCCTTCTACCCCGAGTCAGCCTTCTACCACACTGAAGGTCACCTCTCCCCTTAGACAGGCTACTAAACAGTCACATGGTTTCTCTAATCCCCGGCATACTCAGCTTCCTTTCTTCAGCATCCTTATCTCCTAAAGATGGAAAGAGCTGTCTCACTAACGCGTCAATTACAGCAGCCACTAGGAGGGGACCCTGAGGGGACCAGGAAGAGCCAGGCATCTAATGAGTTGCTGGATTAAAAGCTGTCCCTTCTAAAGCTTCTTTCCAATCCTGAGATGTCAGCATTCTACATCAACAGCATTTAACTTAATCTCAAAGCGTTGTTAAAAAGACAAACACACACCAAAACTAATAAATATCTGTTATTGTAACAGATTTCACAACTTGGCAGATATGCATATGTGTACAGTTCAAATTGCACAGTATCAGATGTGATCCTTTTAATCCCAGCGTTCATGCTGCTATCCAGCCCCAGCTCTGATCCCCAGAGCAAGTCACTAACTGCGTCAAACCTCAGTTTTCTGATCTGCAAAATGGCGATGCTACTACCTTCCTGTCTCACTGATCTGAGGGCCAAATAAGAATATGTAAAAGTGGAAACCACCACACAAGTATAAGATTGTGGATTTATTATGCTACAATATTTCTAGTTTGTCTCTGAAGAGTTATTTGCCTTATGGAAAGAGTTCACATTAGTTGTTAATTTTCATCATGCAGTTTAGACTATTTCCTGATTCCTTTGGTGTCATTTAGGATGTCACTCTTGATTTCCAAAGTCATACCACTGTATAGCACCCACATCTTTTGTCTTTTGTGAATGGATATTCCAAGTCACTTAGAAAAGCAAATGTTTTTTTACATGGTCCAAAACATTAACACAATTCATGGGTACCTATAATGTGCCAGATATTAAAACTAATAATGAGTAAGACACGTTCTTTGCCCTTGAGAATCTGGCTGTCTTACTGTAGAGACAGCTGGAAAACAGGCCATCAAAACGTGGCATATACACGCATTAGTGATGGGAGCTGGCCACCTCTCCCTAGTGTCATAGCACTGTGACAGGGACAAGGACAGGGTGGTATGGAAGGGACCTTTACCCCATCTCAAGGGGCCAGAAAGGCATCGGGAAGATTGCTTCTAAGCCAAACAAATCCTCTACTTCAGGGTAGAGCTGCACAGTAAGATCAACCTGTAAAGGTGATTTTCCAGCCAGGACATTGAAGAATGTTTTTCCTTCACTACTTTTATTTGTTGCCTTGTCTCCAATAATTATTGTGGGTCTTCTGGGAAGAGTGGTCAAGGCAGTGCACATGCTGAGACACAGTCGCGGGTAAGGAAGGGACTTCTAGCATTGGCTGAGCCAGGACACATGACAAGAGACAAATGAGCCCACTACCAACATCGTGTGCATTCTATGAATGTCTAAATGCCACTCATGCAGAGGAAACATTTAACATAAGAACAAACATGTTAACAGAACAGTCCATTAAGGCACCGCTGCCTCTGAAAGCTGGGAGTTTCTAGCTGGGAGGTTCTTAAGCACAACTTATTTGGAAACTTTTTTCTTTTTATAGCCACCTCCCGAAGGTGTGTGCACACACATCAATCAAATCTTTAAAGAGAAAATGTGTACCCTCACATCCTGGTACTATAATATCTCTATTCTATTTCACTTTTTTTTTTTAAATGCAGGTCACCACCCTCTAAATTTCATGGCGCCTTAGTAAGTCACAACCTCCAGTTTGAAAAGCACTATTATGGATATCATTCCTGGGCGGCTCAGGGTGCTGGACTAGATGACCTCCGAAATGTCGGCAAGACCTTGCCAAATCTGTGAGAAACCCCTTGGTGTAACAAATTCGTTGCTCTGTGCTCAATACAAATACAACGATTCCATCCTACCAAAGTTGTTCTTTCCAAGAAAAGGCATAGCTAGGAAGTGAAACTACTTTCCCATTCTTAAGGGCAGTAAATGAAAAAGAAACAAACCTCCTTATGGGAAAATACTGTCTTCTGCTTCCTTCTTCATTCTACCTATGACCTATGAGGGGCTAAGCACCAGAGGCCTGGGCACACTGTGTCACTGGTGACAGATAAACCAGCACTGCAGAGGCAAAGAGGGAGGCCGCAGGTTGCTGGAGATGTGGCAGGGCTGCACTGTTGCCATTTTCATTCTTTCTTTTTGGTTTGAGAAAGCCAAGATGCAGCCTTTTGTTTCTTTTCATTTCACTCTTGTTCTTTTCATGTTTTTCTATTTTCTGGCCCATATAGTCCTTGAGTAAGTCCATCCCTTCAAAAATAAAATCTACAAAGCAGTTTAAACATTCTACCACTACAATAAAGCAGCCTAGTCGAAGGGACACGTTATCTTTATTATTATTAATATTAGTTTCAGGTGTACAGAACAATGTAATAGTTATCTTTTACACTCCTCACAAAGTAACAACTCCCTCTCCCCATCCACTACCCTCCCACCCCCGATATCATACATATCTATTACAATTCCACTGACTCCATTCCCACACTATACTCCACATCCCGTGACTATATGTATATATAATTATAGTTGACATAAAATATTATTCAACATCAGCTTCAAAAATAGTGCGGTGGTCAGGCCTCTACACCGTCTATGAAGTGGTCTCCTTAACAAGACATGAGTCCAACTGGCCCCCTAAAAAATATTTACAACATTATTGATTATATTCCCCAGACTGTCTTTTCTATCCCTGAGGCCATATTG
>NW_017731571.1:2123331-2132856 GCF_001890085.2 Hipposideros armiger | reverse complement strand
CAGGTCTTACATTTAAGTCTTTAATCCATTTTGAATTTGTTCTTGTATATGGTGTAAGGAGGTGGTCCAGTTTCATTTTTTTTGCATGTGTCAGTCCAATTTTCCCAGCACCATTTATTAAATAGATTATCTTTACCCCAATGTAAGTTCTTGCTTCCATTGTCATAGGCTAACTGCCTGTATATGCCTGGATTTAATTCTGGGCTCTCTATTCTGTTCCATTGAACTATGTGCCTGTTTTTATGCCAGTACCATACTGTTTTGATTACTGTAGCCTTGTAGTACGTTTTAATGTCTGGTAGCGTGATACCCCCGATTTTGTTCTTATTTCTCAGGACTGCCATGGCCATTCGGGGTCTTTTTTGGTTCCATATAAATTTTAGGATTATATTTTCTCTTAATGGATCTAGTTCTCCGGGTAGCATGTGTTCAGCTGTTTCTTCTCATCTCGGGTGGAAAGTGCTTGCAGACTTTCTCCTGCAAAGGTGTAGAGAGGGTGGCAGAGCATGCTAAGAGAACATGCACACGCTCTGACGTCAGAACTACCTAGGTTTCCATCCTGGCTTCCACGTGGTAGGTGGCCTTTATCAGGTCACGTAACTTCCAATCCTCAGTTTTCTCAAGTGTGAAATGGGTGTGTCTGCCACTTTATCCCAAGGTTATGGGGCTCTTAGGAGCTTTAGGATATTAGGATAGTAATTTCTACTGGACTCTGTGGCATTGCTCAATTTAACTAGAGGGAAATCAGAACTAGCCCCAGGCACCTGCTCAGAGAACTTCTCACCCAGTTGTACAACTAGGGTTGAGTAAATTAAGCCATTTTATTAAAACAAACTTTGTAGGACAGTACAGTTGACTCGTGAACAACATGGATTTGAACTGCACAGGCCCCCTTGGACACATATTGTTTTCAATAAATACTGTATTTTCTCTTCCTTAGGATTTTCTTAATCACATTTTCATTTTCTATAGCTTACTTTACTGTAAGAATATAGTATATAATACATATAACATACAAACCATGTCTTAGTTCACTATTTATGGTATCGGTAAGGCGTCCAGTCAACAGTAGGCTATTAGTAGTTAAGTTTTGGGAGAGATAAAAGTTATATGTGGATTTTCAACTGCATGAGGGGTTGGCACCTGTAAGTTCCATGCTGTTCAATCAAGGGTCAACTATATGTGTGTGTGTGTGTGTGTGTGTGTGTGTGTGTATATATAACTGGATTTTAAAAATTCTCTTTTTATAAAGATTTTGTGTTGAGTGTACAACACGCACACAAAAAGATAAGATACATACAAACTTTCGTTTCTTATCTCTGTTATTAAAATGCTACTTATAAACTTTGAAATGTAATTGAAGAAACAGTGAAAGAAACAAAAATCTAATAACACTGAGCTGGGTAGGAAGACAGAGCTCAATCCACAGTTCTCTTGTTCACCTCTATGAGACTGGTTTAAATTAAATTCATGCGATAAGACCCAACAAGAAAAGCTTATTGCATGCAGTCTCTAATTCAGGCGGTTTGGAGGGGATGGGGTTCAGGAATAACAATGCTGAACAGCCAAGTTTGCCTGCACTGGGTTTTTTTATTCATTCATGAAATGAATAGGCTTATATTCCATTCCTTTTTCCCCCCTTGAGGATGCTTGTGATAGGTGGTGAAATGCTCAAAATACTCTCCAGTAGATACATAACAAATTCATCAAGAACGTCTTCCAATTTGTGGTGAATTTATTGCCCCCTGCCCCAACAGTCTTTCTATATGAAGTAGAAGGAAGAGACTGCTCTATAAGCTCAAAACAGCAGCACACATGAAAAACAATAACATCAACCATCCACTGAGGATCAGCAATATGCCAGATACTCTGTTAGTTGCTTGGCACACTTTGTTTTATTTTATACTGACAGCACACTTCCTGCGGTAGACATTAACGTCTCCATTTCACAGACAAGAAAATTGAGGCTGAGTCCAAGGTCACACAGCTTATAAGCGCAGATACAAGGTTCAAACCAAGGTAGGCTAGCTTCAAAGCCTGTGCTGCTACTTTAGGCTCACCCACCTATATTTGCTTTTTTAATAGCAACAAAAGTTTCCCAATTTACAAACTAATGAACAAGAAAAGACAGAATGCATGGTGACAGTAAAATAAAAAACTATATATTTAAAAGGAAAAAGTTCTTCTTTATTCTCTGAGAGTAGGATGGCTCTTCTAGATGCTTCTTTCCCTATACACACCAAACACACACACACACACACACACATTATTCACACATGCATGTGTGTGCACACATGCTCACACACACATTATTCACACATGCATGTGTGTGCACACATGCTCACACACACACACACACACGTGAGGGTTGATGCCTCAATTGACTGTAATGTCTTGAGAGCAATACTCATATGAATTTGTAAACAATTGGTAGTATGATTCATTCACAAATACACCATGCAATCGCTTCGTGATGTTCAGCAGACCTCTTTGATCATTTTGGGTTTCAGGCTCTTTGTCAGTAACACAGGGCTATCATAAAACTCATTGTGTTAAACTGAAAAGCAGACAAACTACGTCTATGAAAAAAATGGGAAAGGAGTAACTTTCAGAAAAAAATAAATTCTAAAAAAAGTTATATATATAGAAATACTCTTATCTGCAACATTAATAGAATTTGGACTTCATTTGAGCACACAGTGGGAAACCACAAAGATTTTCAGCAAGCAAGGGAAAAAGACTGCTCCACAGAGAATCTGGGAGGAAAGTAGAGGACTAAAGTGGTCAGAACAAGGACAAATGTGGGGACAAGTAGTCATGAGTCCCTTCTATTGTAATGTGCAGAGGTGATAGCAGAGGCAATAAGAAAAAAAAGGCATAATAAGAGTAATTTTCAAGAAATATAATGGATTTCAGTCTTATTGACTATGATAATGGTCTTTTCACTAAGAGAAATACAGAAATTGGAAATAACTATTGGTTGGAAAAGATGACAGGCAATTTGACTTTGGTTTAACCAACCTATTTGCCCAAAATTTTCTTTTTCCAAAATCATTTTCAAATAGATTTTCATCGGATTATTTGTCTTTTCCAAAGAACCTGAATGAGGCCACTTAATCTTATTGTGCAGTAGATTTCTATGGTCTTTAAATATTAGCCATATCGTTTATATTCACATGGAAGGGATGATAAAATTGGGAAAGAGTTGTCAGCACCCCATGTGCATTTAAGCATGGAGTTGAGTTGTCCATATCCTCACTATAGGGATGAATTTCTATCTTCTCTCTGTTGTTGTTTGTTGAACTGACCCTAAAACACTGAGCAAGAGGGAAGGGGAGACCCTCTTCTGGTTTCCATCTTCTCCTAAAAAAAGTGAAATAAGAAGTTTTAACTAAAGGTTCTTCGGGGTCCTTCTGCTCTAGAAACCTGCCCCTCTCTCCAGCATATTCTCCCTTGAGAGGAACTACATGCATTTCTGAGTCAGCTGGCCACCGTGAAAAGGATACAGCTTGTGGCCATGACACAGAACAAAGCTAAATAGGTCATAGGAAGATAGAGCCTCTGACCTTGGCCTCATTAGCACCCATACAGAGGTCAACCAAGAGAGCAGGGCTAAATGGCCACATACTGAGCAGAGGAGGAGGTGCGTACTGGGGGCCGGGGAGGCCAGGGAGGACACCATCTAGCAATTCTCCATCCCAGGAGTCCCAGAGCATCGGTGTTGCACACTGATTCCAACTTAACTTGGTCAAGGATACTTATTCTGCACTGAATGAGCCAGGCACTGGGCTCTGTGCCAGAGAACATAAAGACACACAAGATCCATCGGCACCCTCCCCGGTGGATGTCATAGTCTAAATGGTGTTATTTCAATTATGGGCATTCTCTTCATTAGAGGCTGAGACTCGCAGATGAATGTTACTTAACAGGTACCATTCCATCCTCCCACAATGAGATATATAGATGCTGTATTACAGAATTGTGCACTTGACTCCTATATAACTTTACTAAACACTGTCACCCCAATAAGCTTTAATTAAAAAAAAATTTATTCTCCTATTTACAGTTATAAGGCTGCCAAGACAGTTAAATGAACCAAAATGTTAATAAGCTCATTAAATCAACCAGAACTTGTCTTCCTTTTTAAAATTCACCTAGACTATGAACTGAAAATTAATGAAGGAAAGACAAATATCCCATTTAAAAATATGGAACAAATGTTCACCTCACCTATAATTAAAGATATGTAAATTAAACCAAAATGCCATTATTCACTTATCAAATTAGTGAAGCTTTTAGGAAGCACTATTTGTTTTTGGTTAGGGCATGATGAGCTATGGAAGTTCTCTTATTTGTAGGTATATGAATGTGTGTTGGGGGGTATCTGTGTATAAATGGGTATTTCCTTCCCTAAAAGTAATTAATATGTTATAAAACCTTTAAAAATATGAAACCTTATGGACTAATCATCTTACTTCTTAGGAGCCATCCTAATGAAATAATTGGAGATACAGAAAAATTTTACATAAGGATATTTATCCAAGTTTTAATTATGAAAATAAAAAAATAGACTGTCAATTTAAAGGATGGTTAAAAAAATTCTGGTGCATCCACATGGTAGACTATAATATGCATAACATGTATAAAATTATGTTTTCAAATATATAAGGGCACAGAGAAATACTCATGGTACCATGTTAAATTATAAAAACAGGATACAAAACCATAGATTCAGTGTAATACCGATTTCATTTACATGCATATGCATCGGGGTTGGGGAACACACCAAAGGAAACACCAAAATATCAACAGTGGTATTGGAGTCTCAGGTTTTTTTTTGTTTTTGTTTTTAATGTCCTTATTTACACTTTACTGTATTTTATGAGGTTTTGTCATGAAATGCATTAGATGGAACCATATGAAGTCGCCATTTTGCAGGTAAAAAAAATGGTCAAATGTTAGCACTTTTATATATTTAACTTAATATTATTTCATCATCAGAAAAAAGCACTTTTAGAAACAAGGAGTTGCATAGGTAGGATTAGGAAAATATATCTTTGAAAATATATTACATTTGCAAGACTCACTGAGAATAAAAGAAACACTTAAGAATAAATGAATAGTAAGTCACAAAAGGTTCTAAGGGTCTAGTATATGGTGCATGTGTCTTACCTGCTACAGAGATTCTTAATGTATTTGCAGTAAGCCTAAAATTACATGTTCTGCTGATAAAATCTAATGCAAGATTATAAATGGCATTCTAAAGGTCTTGATTAGACATTGTTACTCCTCTAGAAAACCTAAAACTTAGCTGTATTCACTGGCATTCCATACTTAAGATGTAATTAGTCCCTCAAATTGTTGGCAGTTCACTGTAAATATTTCTTCCACTGACAATTTTTCTGTCTAATGTTATGATTAATATATAACAAAATACTTTCTTTAAACAAGAGGTAAACAGTCAAGACATAAAACAAACCAGAATGGAGCATGCTGCTAATTGATGCATGGACTTTTAATGCATTCTATAGCTCTTTTTTTATTTTTTATAAAGAGCTATGCATTTTATTATGAGCAATAGGATTGTCATTTCCCTTCTCAGTCTTAATAATTAAATAAAGAGCTCAACAATTCCCGTTTAAGTTCTGGAACAGTAAGTTCTCATACAACGTCATTACCATACCACGTAGTAGAATGGCCAGCTCTGCCAGGGCCCTCAAGTTGTTAAAATCTTGTAAGACATAAAAAGCATATTTAATCTGTGAAGCAATAATTTTTGTAGGGTAACCATCATTGAGTTGTTTTTATAAGGTGACCAAAAGAGAGAGAGAGAGACAGAGAACGAACGAACTTGGGTCTAAGATCAAAAGGATCCTGGAACTCTAATCTTACTGGGTTGGGTCGGTGTTAAGGCATTGATCCAAAAGGAGAGAGAAAGAGAAGAAAATATTATGCACTTTGTTTTTTCCATAAATATTTCTCTTCTAACTTCTCTTTTTTGTCTCCCCCCCAACTTGAGTTAACACCTCTCTCTCTCTCTCTCCCTCCCTCCCTCTCTCTCTCTCTCTCTCTCTCTCTCTCTCTCTCTCTGTCTCGTCTTCTCTTTCACCTTTAAATTCTGTCACACAAGTATGCTTTGGAGACCTCACCTCATTTTCATGAAAGCCTAAGTACCTCATTAACATTTCTGAAACATTAGCAGTCATTAAGAAAAGGACTGAAATTAGATAAGATTTTTCAAATCTTCTGGAATTTTTTTAGATATTTGCAAAAGTAATTGTGAAACTTATAATAGGTTAGAATTTAATTCCACTATCATCAAGTATGTTAAACTCCACATGTAAAGATTCCTAAGTCTATTAGACTTATAATACACTAGTTTTATTTTTAAATATCTTTAGAATAAAAGAGCCAAGGTTTTATAAAAATGTCAGTTTAAATTATTTCATAATATCATATAACTCTCACATTTTTCCTTATTTTCTAATTTATAAAGTCATAGGAAGTTACCCTAGAAGTAAACACTACAAAATTCAGTGTTTAAGCAAAAAGAAAAAGTCTCCAATAACCCCATGGAGAGAGATAACCAGCAATAACTCTTCTTCCTACACATGAGTATAGTTCTTCCCTCTCTCTCTCTCTTTCTCTCTCTCTTCTCTCTCTTTGAAATATATCTTGGTTTCTCTTCATAATAGTATCTAAATTCTTTCGCTTCCATATAGATGAAACGAGCTTAATAAGTAAGCTATAGAGAGATAAGCAATAAGCAGCAAGCTACAAGGGTATTTAGTGGTCTGATCATCTTTGCCAGTTTGGCCAGGCTGTTCCCAACTATATTATCTACAGAAAGTCTTTGGAAACTATGTTTAATTAAAGAAACTTAAGGTGATAATCCAAACTTTAAACAAGGGACCACAAATTCAAATCAAGATAACTGACAAGGTTTGAGTATTGGGGTAGTTCCTGTACTTTTTAAATGACACTTAGCGTTTAAAGCAGATATCCAAGTATTGGAGACTGACCTCGCCCTCCTCGGGCTGCTGGCCTTGGCAAGTGAGCGTCCCTCAGCATTCCTTAAGTCGGCAGGCCCTTGAAACAAAGCACAATAGCAAGGTTTTAATGAGTGAGATAACCCTTCCCATTCGAAAGGTAAAAAACAACATCTGTTAAAAAAGAAAAAAAAAACAAACAAAAAACCTACAGGAATGGGTTCAGCAATAGGCCCAGAGGATTTCAGAGATACAGTCCTTGCTTATCAAAATAAAAACCACAACAGAACAATTGTTTCAGTCCTACCTCTGTGTTCTAAACTCTCTCCAGATTAATTGGCGTGGAGTTTCGCCAAGCTCATTAAAAGAGAAACTTCTGGACTTCTACAGCACGGTTGGTGTTTGCTGTCCTCTCAAACTAGAAGGCTCTCCCAGGGAGGACAATGAGAACTTGGCGGAACCACAGGCTCCTGGGCTTTTTTTACCGATAGTATTTCTCGGATTTATTTTTAAATTGCATTTTAAAAATCAGACTCCAAGGATCTTTTCATACTTGCCTTCTTTTAACTGAAAAAAGGTCCTTATTTATTCTCCTTGTGGTACCTCCCATGTCCAGTTACATTTTATAGCTGCTGAACAATACAACATCCACCCCTGGAATCTGTGACCACTCAGATGGGTTATTAGATAACTCTGATTAGCTTGTCAAGAGCATGATTAGCTCTCCTGAGCATGTGGACACTCAGGCATTTTAAGTTTATGCTCCAAGGAGAGGGAAAGACAAAATTCTTTTTCTTTTTTTTTTGGCATAGGTTTCCCTCCACCCACCCCGTCCCCCTAAATCTCCTGGGCCTGCCAAGGGCCTCATCTTCCAGTCTCTGCAACAGAGGGTGAACCTTGGTGGGAGAAAGGCCCAGCAGATTAAAGCCTCTGTTCAACAAATATTTGCTCACCCACTCCAGCAGGAGTGAAACAGTTTGCTACATGCTGCCAGCCCCAGTAACATTTAGGGAACTTCAGGAAGCTTGTTCAGTGGGTGGCTAAGAATTAGACACCTCATATCAAGGTAAATATAAAGTCCAAATCCACAGACATCATGGAAAACCACATGAATTTACCAAACTCCCAATTTCACATGAAAACCAACACAAGTTCAATAAAATAGAATCTGAATGTGATTTCTGAAAAACTTTACACACGTGTGTTGCTGGATGGTCTTAATCTGGTCATGGTAAACTCGAAAACTACCTGACATAAGGCACCGTTTTCCTGAAGTTTTAACTGCACAGCCTGTGACCACTCAGTTTAGACTACTGAGTCTGCTTTTTTTGTCAAGAACATTTCTGGATTAAAAATACAAACTGGTAATTACAAAATAATCACGGGCATGTAGGGTACAGCATAGAGAATATAGTAAAAAATGCCGCAACGACTATGTATAGTGCTAGTCAGGGGATCACTTCATAAATTATATAAATGTCTAACCACCATGCTGTACACCTGAAATTAATATAAAATAATATTGAATGTCAATTGTAACTAAAATAAATAATTGTTTAAAAAAAGAAAATTCCTGCCGGCTGAGTGACTCAGTTGGTTAAGAGCTCGCTCAAGAGTTTGAGCTCTGAGCAACAGCGGTTCGAGTCCCGGCCTGAGCTGAGCAGCCTCTGAGCTGCCAACAGGTGGCAGGATGGCTCAGCTTAAAAAAAAAAAAAAGAAAGAAAGAAAGAAAGAAAAGAAAATTCCTGGCTGCCCAAATCCCATGTCCCACTCCCCTCCCTCCCAAGAATCCCTTCCCACCTTCCAACCCTCAAATCATTGGGACATCTGCAAATCTGAAAAGACAAAAAGCCAGAGAAAGGAAGCTATGGGGAAAAAACGTCTGAGTTGTGTGGTCCGAACTATTTCACCCTCCTCCCCAAGACAGGCCAGGCAGCTAGACTAGGAGAGGGAGATACAGGCATGGGGGTTAGGGGAGGGGATATATGGGATGCGAGGTGAGAGGATTGTGTGTATGTGTATGTGGGGGTGGGGAGAGGAAGCGGGGGAAGGGTTAGTGGTGATCTAAGCTAATTCCCCCAAAGTCCTGCTAGAGAGTGTGGATTCCCCCAAAGTGCTGCTAGAGAGTGTGGATGAGCAGCACTAGGGCACGACCAGGTTGCGCTGGCATAAAGTTCCCGTTTTTATTTTTTTCTTTAGTAGTGAAACCTTAGCTCCTTTTTCAACTCCCCAGAAGAATCCGAGGCGCTTGGCTGCTATTGCCAGTGACAAGGAGCAAGAGCGGCGCCTTCGGCTGTAGGTGCCGAGCCTCACTGCGGTCCGGGCATCTAGGGAACCCCTGGCACTCTGGGGGTGACGACGGCAATCGTGGTTGGGGGAACGGAGGGTGCTCGCGGGGACCCGAGCGCGAGGGCCCCAGGCGAGCAGGCAGCTCCAGCTCCCATAAACCAGCGGACTGACGAGATTTACAGCACTCTCAGGCGGGGCTCCAGCCTTTCTCTCACCCCCACCCCCTCCCCACCCCCGTTTTTTTTTT
>NW_017731571.1:2118988-2122366 GCF_001890085.2 Hipposideros armiger | reverse complement strand
CCGCCTGGCCGCCTCCAGGCTCTGGCCTCTCCCAGAGAGGGCTGCACCCAGGCTAGGGAACCCCAGCCTGAGTCGCTGGTGCGGAAGGCACAGGTGGCCTGACCACACTTCCCTGTCACTTGGGTTTGGGCAGCTTCACCCTGTGCGATTGCACGCATACATACTAGTAGATATACACAAAACACAGAAATACTCATGTAGTCACACACCGATGCACACAAATACACTCATGTACAAACACACATATACACACTCACACATACACAAAGAAAACAGACACACACGAACACCTAGTACACACACACACACACACACACACACACACACACAGAAACACACACATCGAAAGCACGAAGAATATACAATAGCAATGGTGACAACACCTTAGTGCTTGGGATTTCCTTCTTTCAAAAGAAGATATCTAAGGGTCTTAGCTACAGATTGGAGGAGCCCTCAGAGGTCAGCTGGTTCATCTTCTTTTTGTGACAGATGAGGAAACTGACGCCAGGAGTCGGAATTACCTAAAGCCAAGAGTAGGAGGCCAGTGGGGAGTTCAGACCAGTTTACCGCCTCCCATCCCACTCCAAGCTTCTCTTGCTGCAGAGATTAGACTGCTGCCAGGTCTGCTCATGCGCAAAAGTCCTTGTACTTTGAAGGGCAGAGCATAGACATAAAACGTCCAACTTTGTTGATGGGTTGGGGAGGGAGACGATGTTGGCTAAGTCAAGTCCACAGAGGCAAAAATGGATAAAGAGCAGCCCAGAGTCCCTAGAAAACAATTTTTTAGAAAACCATTTAGCCATGCCATGGATATAGGGTGTGCTCACTGCCATAACACCAATAATATCTAAAGTGGTTTGCACTGTCACCGTGGGTGGTCCTAGTCTGAGTCTTTTATATACATTATTTTCTTTTAATCCCCACCACAGTCCTATGAGGTGGGCGCCCCTGGAAACTGGGGCTGAGAGAGGCACACAGTTAGCAAGTTGCAGAATCCAGCCCAAGACTCTTTTTCTGAATCTTAACCATGGGAATATACAATCTAAGAGGGCAAAAAAGCCAAACACACTAGAGCTGGGAAAGGATAGCTATAATCAGGTGCTATGTTGTGCATTATCTATAGTGCATTCGAGGACACCAGGCAAGGAGATGGAAATGGAGAGCCTGACCAGGTGCTCAAAAGGTAGATAGCTTGGGTCCCATCCTGGGGGCTTCTGTCACATTCCAGATGTATTACTTTACTTCTGTTAGCCTCAGTTTCCTATCTAACAAAATGGGAATAATGACGATGTTCACCTTATAGGAAAGCCATGAGAATTAGATGAGGTAACACCTTTCTATCACTCAGCACAGTACTGGCACACTGTGAGAATGAAGAAAACGTTAGCTCCTACCACTAATACTCATGCTAATAGTGCTCTGTGGGCGGGAACCACCTGGGAAGGCTTGGTGGGGAGCACCTTCAAGGACAGGTGGGTTGTGGCTAGGCAGATACAAAGGGTGTCATCTCCAAGCTGGAGGGATAGGACGAAGAAAAGGAAACACAGCCGCTTTTCTGGGAAATGCAGTTATTAACAGTAGTGACATTATTCTTGTCATAAAAGCATCTTTCGGAGATAGATTGCTTCAATGACATACAATTCCCGCTTATCCTCAATTTGTCAACGCGATGAAATAACTTTTTGTTGTTGTGGAATGCCTACCACGATGCAGACAAACATGGAACCAAATGTTTCCGCAAGATCATTAATCAGCCAGGGAACTGAGATTAGGATGTGTTCTCCCTGTAGAACAATGTTATATTGTTGGGTTTCTGGGTCAACCTCATAGAAGTTTCATAATGTAACTGAAATGCTACAGAGTTGCAGCAGAAAACAACATTGAAGCAATGCTAGGAACAAGCTAAACCAACCCCAGAAAGCTTAATCAGAAGTTGTCCTAGCAGAAAGGCTGGTAAGGGCAGATTTAATTAAGACGAAGGTAACGAGATTGAGATACCAGAGTCTGAAAAGGACGACTACACAATTTTAAAGATATTTTGTGGTTTCTTGACACTGGCTGTTTATCGTGATGGCCTCATTTCAAAATGTTTGGCTTCTTTTTTTCTTTAGTACTGATACATCACTAGCCCTGCTTTAATGGTTTCCAGCCATGTCTAAGGCCATTTCAAGTGAACAAGCAGAATGAAAAATGAGGATAGAAGGAGGTAGTGGGGCTGGTGAGCAAGGAGAAAGATGGAAGAGCTTCCGAAGATTTGAAAATAGAATTATGAAGAGGAAGGACAGCAGCATTGAAAACTACGTGAGTATGAATGGGTGATCGTCTGAATTATAATATAAAAAGACAGAGGCAAGGGGGAGTGTGGTGCTTTCCCAAATGAAGATACAAGTGGATGAGGAAATCCACGGGGACAATTTCCTACATAAGTCACCAGCCCATAGACATGGGTTGGTGGACATGAGTTCTGAGAAACAAGCTATATATAATCTTATGTGTTTTTTATATCTACACACATATACAAATATACATATATTCTTATTATGTTTTCAGATAAAAAGACATTATTCCCTAAGTCAGGTTTTTGTTCACTTAGGAAGCACGTGCATACAGTTTATCGCAACCATTAGAAGCATCACATTCCTTCTAATCACCACCTACTCCCACTTTCGTGCAGCTTCAGTCCCTTTCCCCCACCTACTTGATTTGATTTAAACACGGGGAAAAAAATCGACTGTTTACTGTGATATCAAATATAAAATACGATTTAAAACAACTTTTAGTGTGATGCTGTTAGAAATCTAGTGCTGTGTGGGAGCATGTGCCAGGATCCAGCCCCGGATACCCACACGTCCCCGCCTTTCTTTGACTCCCGGAGAAGGGATTTCACAGACTCAGGAAGGAACTTGGACTATTGAGTCATCGGGGCAGATGTGCGATGACCAGAGAAAGAATGCTCAACAGCCTTCTTAAAAAAATAAAAGACAAAACCCTTGTTTCTTCAACTTGCTGCCTTTTCAAGGACCTAGAATGACCCTCCTCCCCTGTTATAGGGCCCTTCTGTCATGACCTATTAGAAGGTGACCTTTAACTGACATAGCCTTTGATGTTTCTCTTGGTCTGAAAAACACTACCAGTTCTCGTTTTAAAGATTAACGTTCTTAATAAAACCTTGTGAGCTTGTTCTAGAAAGTCAGACAATAATGATTATATTTGTATATAATACAGAGAGTTTTATGTCAACAGGTACTAACAAATTTGTTGTGTGATATCAACATGCTGTATATTACTTAAGAGCTGATACCGCATGATTATTCTTAACCATGAAATCTGTTTCTCGAAGTGTGCTCCATGGACCACCTACCTCAGGATCAACTTGGC
>NW_017731571.1:2106042-2112398 GCF_001890085.2 Hipposideros armiger | reverse complement strand
CTGAGCCATCCTGCCACCTTTTGGCAGCTCAGCAGCAGCTCAGCTCGGGCCATGAATCAAACCGGGGACCCTGTTGCTCAGAGCTCGAACTCTTGAGCGAGCTCTTAACCAACTGAGCCACTCGGCCCGCCCAAAAATCTGCACTTTAAACAAGCTCCCTGACTCTAATGAGCACCAAAGTTTGAGAACCACAGCTCGTGACCTATCCTAATATCAACTTGCTCCTGATAGGCTCTCAGTAATACCTCCTTGCTGGTTCCATAGATAGCATTAGCTGCAAAGCAATTGGCTACCCTGTTTGGGGAGCTGAATGCATTCATAGTAAAGTGCTTCCCAATCCCACTTGTCAGGAAGTAACATAACTAAAGGAAGAAACACTTAGGCTCTGGAGTCTGGTAGATTTTGGTAGGATCTCCGTGCCATTATTTATTAATTGCATGTCTTTAGGCAAAACACTTCAGTTCTCTGAACCTCAGTTTCCTTATTGATCACAGTGTGGTTATGAGGATTAAATGAGGTATCTTGTGAAAGCATTCAGTACAGAGTCAACATTCCATAGAGGTTAGCTGTTCTCACACTGCACCCTTCATGGGGTTCATGTGAGAATGCACAAGAGAAATGCAAAGCACTTGGCACATCACAGCACGCTGCAAACCACAGCGATTAGTATCTTCAATTTCTGGGGCCTAAATATAACTTATGAGCACAGCTCCCTCATTTGTTGAGAATCAAGGGAGAAAACTATTTCTATATTCATTTGCTTTTTTTAGGAAAAAATGTTACAGAGATACTAGATACTTAAATTTTAAGAACGACTATTCCACTTAGCTTTTTAATTGGAAAGTAAGATTGTGGTTTCCTTCCTCCCTCCCTTTCCTTCCTCCCTCCTTCCTTCCTTTCCTTCCTCCCCTTCCTTCCTTCCTTCCTTCCTTCCTTCCTTCCTTCCTTCCTTCCTTCCTTCCTTCCTTCCTTCCTCCCTTCCTTCCTTCTTTCCAGACAAGAGAATGGTATTACAAAGAGCATGCACATTTTCAGATTAAAATAAGAGAGTTCCTTAAAGCTATTGAAACATCATAAAGGGTTTAGTTAAGATAATGTGTAAGGCAGGCTATGTAGAGATACCTTCATTTTTCTAAGGAGCCCAGATATCACAAGATTCCAAGACAACATTTTAACGAGAAAACTCTTATTTAATGTGAGATNATGTGAGCAGCCGGCAGCCGCCGGGGAGAGCTGCCAAGAGCTGCCGTGAGCAGCCATCCAGTGGCCGGCAACTGATCTGCCTCACCTGGGAAAAGCGCAAAGATAATACCAACATGGGCCAGTGAAGCGACATCCTCCACAACTAGACTGAAAAACAAAAGGACAGCAACTTGTCTGTTCCCCTTCCCTGATTCCCAAATTAAAAAAAAAATTTTTTTTTAAGAATAAAAAACACACACCTTCTCTCAACCGTAGCTCACACCCGACTGACTGCACCAAACAAGTTGAAACTTGTAACACACTGTTACTAAGGTTCAAAGTGCCACTTCCCGTATTGAAGATCCCTGCCTTTCCGCTGAATGGCACTCGGCAGCAGCATTCACCATATTTTGCGATCACAACAGAAAGGCTCTGTGTCACACATCGCTTCTGGTAATGGCAACTTCTGTTAAATTAAAATATTACGGTGTGTCCTCATCCACATTATTCACCGGACCTGGCACTGTGTGACTTCTGGCTCTGCCCCAAAGTCAAAATGACCATGAAAGGTAAACGTCTTGAATCGGTTCAGGACATCAAGGGAGCCACGACAGCACAACTAAAGATACTCATGAAAGAGGACTTCCAGAACTGCTTCAGAAAGTGGCAAGAATGATGAGATAAGAGTGTTTGAAGTGAGGGGGAGTATTTTGAGGGGGATTACTGGCAACGTGTCTTTTAGTATAATACATTTTTATTATTTAAACATTCACCATATTATTTGATCATACCTTGTAGTTGGCTCAGATACTAGATTCTGAGTTCCTCATGGAAGGGACTGTTCATCTTACCCCAACTGTGTTTTCTTAGGTTCTATATTTTTTCACTTGGCATCCATTAATCACAGGGCCAAACTATGGGCCACATTGTTTGCAACTCACCTACGATCTAGAGCCCATAACTCTGAACCACCTTCTCCTCTAACTGCCACACCAAGCCAATATTTTCCCTGCCCTAAGATCCAGACAACCAGGAACAGTCCATATGCCCCAAGCCCACCAGAGTTATTCAAACCAGCCAGTCTTAAGCTGTTTTCCCAGCCTTGCATTTCCCACAGAGACCCCAATAAAGGCTGTGGTCTATGTTTTTCCCTCATTCCTTTCTGCCTCCTGATGGACACTGGTGGTTCCCTATGTCCCTGTGTGTGGCGTGCCATGCCTCTTGTTTCTAGGGAAACTGTGAGTAACTTTAAACTTTTCTTTCAATGACATTGACCTTTCCACCTTGTCACTCAGTCACTTGTATAAATTAAGACCCCCCCCCTGCCCAGGTACAAATCAATCTCTCTGTTCAACACAGCCTAGCACCATACCTATGGACAGGCAGATGAAAAACCCTCTGTTGAATTGGTGAATATCTCAAAAATAAAAAACGTTCATTTAAATTCACATTGCACAAGTCCCGAGTTATAAATCCTCATCGTATATGAACAGGGTGAAAATGTTTGCTGAGGGCTTATGGTTACCAAAGGAAAAATGGCCAGCACTTTTAGAAAGTGTTTAGGTTTTCTTGGATTTTTGGTCTATTTGTTTTAAATTTATTTTGAGTTTTACTTTTGCTTTTTTTGTGATTACTGTCCTCAAACTCTGTTTATTAGCCTCTTAAGTAGCTGGGTGATATATATATATATATATATTGGGTGCTATTTGTTTGTTTGGTTTAATCCAACAAAAACTAAACTTTCTAAAAGCAAATAATATTTTTAAAAATACATATAAGAGAGGCCAAAGAGAATTATTAGTGGTTTGTAGTAGGGCAACTAATACACGTTAAACAGAAGGAGTCTGAGAAAAGAAAATAAATCATTAGTGAAAGTCAGCTTTTCACCAGCAGTAGTTAAAAAATAACCATAAAAGTCCAAACCGGTGTCTCATTTGGCTGGAACAATTGGTTAGTAAGCTCCTGGATAACGGCTTCAATGTTTGTCATACCCCCTCTCCCCGCACCTGCCATAAGCTAGTCCATTTTTCCAGTCACAGCTGATAAGGCCCAGCAGGACTCCCCATTTCTGCATGTGCCATCATTACAAACCCCTGTCTATGCATGGGGACACTTCTGTCCTGAGAGGATGAATTGAGAGCAGTTTTCAAGTCAGCAGGAAACTTCATGTACTTTGTAGTTTCCTCAAACCAGCGAATGTATTAATTCTTTGTCTAAATATTTTTACAGTCTTCTCTATGGTTCTTGATGCCTGGAATGTGTAGTAGAACTTTTGCTAAAACCACCAAATACCTGAAAGTTACCATACCTAACGAGTCACAGATGTAGCATTAAATCCACCCCGATTTTTTTCCTTTCCTATACAGCATCCACTGGAGCCATAATATTACACATTCTTGGAACAGATGCTATTCATAAACAAAATGAATATCTTTTCCAGAGAACACTGCCTTATTCGTGGTCAGGGGCCACCAGTTTATTTTATCAGGGGCCACGTGTTTATCGGTAGGCAAATCTACATATGAGGTTAGGATGTATTTTATGTGTTAAAGGATTAATTTAAAATGTAAAAGAACTTTCCCTAGTTATTGATTCTCGGCTGCTATCTCACACTAAATTGTTCCAATATTATTATTGTTGTTGTTTCTACTTTTCTCAGATTCCGTATGAACAGGGCACTAGCAAAGGGGGACACAGAGATGGTGGCAGACCGAGGAATGTGAGGATAAAATATCCTAATGTTGAAGAATTTGCAAGACGGTAAATCTGATTTTCAGCCACTTGATGTAAAATGTTAAGGTCTTGACACATATGGTTAAGGGAATATATTTAAAAGATAAAAGACAGGTAAATTTTCTAGATGTAGATTTGAAACATTGATATAAAGATAATAGAAGGAACCCCACCGACACTGGTATAGCATTGCTTTGGGTAAAAAAAATACTCTCCTCTTCTTCATAAAGATGAGTACCCAGAGATAATATCACAAAAAACTTTAAATTGAAAGTTTAAATTAAATTAAATTGAAGGTCAATCAAATTAAATCAGAGGCCACAAAACATCTTTAATTCATAGTTAACTCCCATTGCTACTCAGTAAAGTATGTTTATTTAACACTCCCATGTTTTAGGTCCCGTGCTATATTTTGTGTTCCGTGCTACAGTAGACACTATTTCTACTAATATCTCAAAGTACAGCCCTTCCTGTAGCATTCCTACATGCACAAAGGCCTTAGTCATCACACCAGACTGTAAGTTTCTCAATGGCAAGCTACCTGCTGACAGCTGCCATTCACATCATCAACCAGTAAGACCAGAAATGTCATCATCTGAATCTATTAAAGCAGGAATGGTAAATTTTATGGACCATTTGAAAAAAATTAGTGATTAGCTGTCATTAGCTAGGAACCCAGAGCAGGGCTCGGAAATCTGCTTTTTTTTTTTTTTTTTTTTTTTTTTTTTTNGGGGGGGGGGGGGGGCGGGTGGAAGGGAAGGTGTGGAGTTGACTGAAAGCCAGGTCCCTGGGCCTCATCAAAAATGGACACAATCAGAATTTAATTTCTAATTCCTACAGTTGAGGCCCTGGACTGGGTGGACTTGAAGTAAATGCTCAAATGATTCTTACACATGGTACAGTTTGAGAAGCAAGGATACAGCATAAGAAATAGAAATATTGTGTCAAGTGCCTAACAGAATGATTGGTGCATAATAAACAATTAAAAAAAAACTAGTAGCCATGAACATCACTGTATGAAGATGAAGAATAGCATAGCCATGTCCCTAGGGAATAAAGTGCGTTAGGCGTTTGCTAACTGTAGCTTAGAGGATTTGACACTTCTCAAACAGAAAAATTTACACCCCTGGGGATTAAGGAAAGAATAACAAACATCTTTCAGTCATATACCTTCACTCTAAGGAGCATGAAGCTGCATGTTTTTTGCATGAGAAAAAATCATTTGTAATTATTTGCTATCTCTTTGTCAGCTTTTTCCTCCGTAAGGCTACACATTAATGGAAAACAGCCTCTCCGCCTCTCTCCCAAGCCCTGTCACCACTCACCCGAGAAAAGGGTTGCTGTTTACTAGTGGTTGACAGAACATTCCAAACACCCCCCTGCCTGCAATCTACAATTCTTTGCCAAATTCATAAGGAAAACCCTGTTTTCCTGTCCTCCAGGGAATGACAGTGGCTGGCTGGCATCCCACTGGTACAAAGGTGATGCAAATGCTGCTCCAAGAAGACAGTGATGTGACCAAACCTGGCCTCCCTGGGCTGCCTCTCCCACCATTACACACCAGCTAATTAGGAATAAACCGAAATTAACGTGAGTATTCTCTTTAACCCTGGGTGACATATTTTGTTTAAATATGTGAATAGCTATGAAACAAATTAGTTATCAGCATAAATTGTAAAAAAGAAAAAAAAAATTTTAATTTTGGGAAAGAATGACATACCAGAGTTTTATTAAGTCGGTGATGGCTAGCAACACAAAAATGACACCAAGTTGGGAGTGAGAGATGAGAACTACCTTTCATTTAACGTTTCTCATGAGCCAACGCTTCTTATATGTAATGTTTCTTGGCTAGACCTTGACTTATGTTCTTCCATGTACAAAAAGGTAGCATTTATTGCCAGAGCTGCATGATTTTGAAGTAGCAATTCTAGTTGAATGCTGATGAGAATGTAAAATCTCCTATATGAGAAAGCTTTCCATATCTTCTCTTGTTTATCTCTGTAAGAGTCCCATGACATTTTGTTTAAGATGCTAGCATAGCATTGATCATAGTATATGTTGGATCTACTTTATCAGCCTACATATGAGGTGTGATGAGAAAATAAGGTGAATGTTTAAATTAAAAAATTTATTACAGTAAAAGATACATTGCCAGTAATCCCCCTCAAAATATTCCCCCTATCTTCAAACACACATATCCCATTGTTCTTGCCACTTTCTGAAGCAGTTCTGGAAGTCCTCTTTCATGAGTGTCTTTAGTTGTGCTGTCATGGCTGCCTTGATGTCCTGAATCATTTTGACCTTTAGGGAAGAGCCAGAAGTCGCACAGTGCCAGATCTGGTGAATAAGGTGGATGAGGACACACCATGATATTTTCATTTGACAGAATTGCCATACACCAGAAGTGATATGTGACATGGAATATTGTCATGATGGAGGAT
>NW_017731571.1:2092271-2101217 GCF_001890085.2 Hipposideros armiger | reverse complement strand
TGTGGTTGTGGTGTGTGTGTGTGTGTGTGTGTGTGTGTGTGTGTGTGTGTGTGTGTGAAGAGGGTAGTAAAAGAACTAGCTTTCAGGATTTCAAAGAGTAGTTTTGGCCCAGTAACAAAAGGATGAAAAGCATGTTAGAAAGCTTGACAAAAATACCGAGGACAAAATAGCCATCTGATACTCAATCAAGGATATGCTTTGAGGCATACATGAGAAGGATAAATTTGCGTGACTCTTCCTTTGGATATTAACACATATTATACCTGTGGTTAGGACATTACTTCACTGCCTTTTACCCTTTTCTTCCAAAGTTAATGGGAGGACGCCAAGCAGGCAACTGGCCAAGGTAAGAGTAATGCGACCATATTAAAACTCACTGGAAGTTTCACTGATTTCACTTTTAAAGACTCTTTATACATCTTGAGCCAAATGCTCTGGCCTGAACATTCAGGAGAGGCAGACTGGCTATTGGGGCCTGGCTTCCATACGTTCCCAGGTGGATAATATCTCACCTCATGAATGGGTGGGTCAGAGCCGGGGTAGTGCTGATGTACATAGCTCTGCGTTCACCCAAACACAATGGCAATGATTTCCAGGGAGAGACAACGGGATCTACAGATGGGCTCACCTCCAGCTGAGAGTGATCCCCATGTGGAAGAGGAACCCCAAAGGGTGGAGAAGTCATGACACAATCCTCAGAGCGGGGGCTGGTGGAGAAGATCATAGAGCAGATGTCACCCATGGCGCACCCACCATTCCCTTTACTGTATCCACTACATCCCAACACACGATGCTTTCTCATGTAAGAGGCAATACCAGCTTAGACGTAGTCTTACACGGCAGTGCCCCTGTTTCCCAATTCAAACTCAATTTTAAAGGCTTTAGTTATTTTATTTAAATTCTGATTTCACAGATAGGAAATCTTTATCAACTTCAAGGGATCATCTATTCTTTTGTGGGGAACAAAGGCTTTGGAAGCCAAAATGGAAGGGCCTGGGTTGTCCTAATCTCTGAAGGGAATAAACGCGCTTTTGTAATGGAGGATCCAATGCAATCCTAGCTCCCCTCCATCACTATGAAAAAGCTTACGTAGCAAGACTCTGATACACGTTGCTCTCAGCATGTTTTTAGTAGGATTATTCAGGAACAACATGCTCTTTTCATTAAACCTGTTAGTCTGGTGACATTTCACTCAGCTTTAGCCCAACTCCATGGAATGGCCTAATTGATTTAACATCCCTGTCAGTATGGATGGCACTGGGTAATGCTCTATAGTTGGTGAGCCAATGGCCAGCTAACGGGATAGAGTGCCCATGGCTTCCTATGATTTTGTTGCATTGTGACGTGAAGCTGTACTCTTAACCCACTCTAAAAAATTAGGTTCATCCTGGCTAAAATGTCTTGCATAAAATGAAGCCGATGTCACATCAGAAATGCCAAACACCAAACAACGGCAGATGCCAACCTGTCAGAATCTTGCCATCATATTATGGAACTGCACAGTGGAAACATCTGAAATGAGTAGCAAGGGGGAAAATGCACTCAAAATGAGGGCAGTTCATTTGGTTTTACTAATATATCTGCTAAAGGGAGAAGTCCCTGGGAAGAATTAGGGTAAGAGGCTGTCATGCCTCTGTGTCTGCTCTGTTTTCCACAGCCTGCCACTACTGTATTGTCATCATGTTATAACACGTATTTCCAGGCACTGTTGTCTGTTCTGAATCTTCTCGACTGAGATGACAAATAGAGTTAGCCTGATGCTTCCTGAGGCATACGTGGTTTCACTTCTAATTTATAAATACGGTTCAAACAGGGACTTTTTGACCATTTGGCGCTTATCCAGAAATCTGACAGTTCTTTTTTTTGAGAGTCAGACTGCCAATGTTTTTATTTTATTAAAATAGCTACACTATTTTACACTATAGGCGTTTGTTGATTGTAGAAACCACAGCTGGAGCTGAGCTTCAAAGTCCTAGTACTCCAAGACTGTGAGTCTCGCTCAGGCAAATATAGAAGAAACAGGGCTGCTTGGTTCAGCAAGGGACAGCATCCCAGCACTATCCGGTGATCTCTGGTGATTCTGTGCTGAAATTGTGAAGGGACATCCATGTGCAGTTAGGACAACACAAAGACACGTGTGTAGTCCCAGGTAGCATGGCATTGCTAATCCTTAGATTCAAAATTAAACTCTGGTGTGATGGGACCAACAGACGGCCTGTCGTCCTCAACTTCACAGGAGTGAATCAGTATGAGAGTAAAGCCATCATGCTTGTCAAGGGTAGAAGAAAACAAAAGACATACTACAAGCTGGTGAGAACCCGCTACAAAGGCTGAATTGCTCAGGCCCATGTTTTATTCATTTTTAAAGGACTTCTTGGGGAACAGAGAAGGCACACTTCCCAGCAAAACTCGCTTGCCCAGAATGTCAGGCAGAAAAACAGACATATATTTGATTGAACTTGGAAAAACATAAGAAAACATTTGGAACTGAAGAGAATGTTAACAATAGTGCTGCAAGCCAGCCAGAGTGGTCCAGTGAGACCTGCGTCCCAGGGTCAGCCCTCCGTGTCTTCTCTGTGGCAAGGTAACACACTGCGGTGCAGCTCTCTCACAAACCCTGGGCAGAGGGTGGTATACGGAACCGAGTTGCCTACACCCTTGGCAAGGAATTGAACAAAAGGAATTTACTTTTCCATACTTTGAAAAACTGTTTTTAAGTGTACAGTTCAGCGGTATTAAGTACATTCACAATGTTGTGCAACCACCACCACTATCCATTTCCAGAACTTTTTCATCCCTAACTGAAACTCGGTAGCCATCAAATGGCAACTCCCCATTCCTCCCTCCCTTCAACCCCTTGTCACCTCCGTTCTATTTTCTGTCTAAAAATTTACCAAGGGTCCTCAGGAAAGTGGAATTGTATGATATTTGTCCTTTTGTGACTGGCTTATTTTACTTAGAGCATCATGTCTTCAAGGATCATCAATGACCCAGCGTGTATCAGAATATCCTTCCTCTTTAAGGCAGAATACTATTTCATTGTATGTCTACACCACATCTCATCTATCCATTTGTCTATCGATGCACACTTGGGTAGTTTCCACCTTTTGGCATTTATGAGTAATGCTGCTATGAACATTTGTGCAGAAATATCAGTTTGAATCCATGCTTTCAATACTTTTGAGTATATACCTATAAGTGGAAATGCAGATCATATGGTAAGTCCATGTGTAACTTTGTGAGACACCGTCAAACTGTTTTCCACATTGGCTGCACCATTTTACACTCCCACCAATAATAAAGGGGGTGTCTCATTTCTGCACAACTTCACCAACACTTGTTATTTTCAATTTTCTTTTTCAAAACAGCCATCCTAATGGGTAGGTAGTGGTATCTCCTTGTGTTTTCACCTGCATTCCATACTTTCAAAAATTCAGTCACTAAGAACAGGTGTGGCTTTTACTTTGAAATTCTAGCAGCTCACACTGATTGGCCAAACAATGTGATTGAGTGTGAAGCCTGTCTCCCTGACAAGTCTCAGAGCCACTCTGCAGGGATTCCACTTTGTAACTGTCACAACCACAGAGCACAGAGACAGAGAGGCCGATAGGAGCTGTAGGAAGGCAAACATCTGGATCAAGAAGGGCACTTTGCACTCCCAGCGGGTTATGTGAAGGTTTTCTTTGCTTTTCTTCTCTTTTTTTTTTTCTTTCAATATAGTAGCATCAGAGAACTATCATTTAGTGCAAACCAAGCAATTCACCCACCAACCCTGTGAAGATGGTAGAAATAGGCGCTCTAAAGGCTGAAGCCTGGACGAAGGTGACCATTGCAGGGCTGGCTGCTTTTGATGGAAAAGCTGATTGCTCTGACTTGATAGCAAGACCAGTAAATTATACCTGTGATAACTGGAAAGAGCTTGATCTGGAATGATCGATCAGAGAAGTCGCTTCTCCAGTGACTGGCCTATGGCAGCAAGTTCTTTATACTTACTACTACATGAAAAGGCCACAGGACAATAGTGTGTTCTCCTTTAGAACCAGATATATCAGAGCTGCTGCAGGCATCTCTCCTTGGTGACAGTTAGGAGAATGGTGCTCCTGAAATAGGGACTGATGATGGCAACATTGAGGACAGAAGGGGTGTGGCTGGAGTTCTTGAGTACATCTTGGTCATGGATGGTCAGATGTCATTGCTATCTTCTTTTGTGTGCCCTTGTAATGGGAAACCCTACTTGATGTCGTAAAGATGAAGGTAAGGGGCTCACAAATCTGGGCCTGGACTCTAGTTGTCAGATTTTGGTTAGGCTCTTCTAGTCAAGGTCAGTGGAACTCACCTCTGCTGGCAATGATGGTGATCTGCCTTACTTTGTTAGTGGGTTGAGAAGAGTAGTAATTATAGGAATTTCTGTCTTAACTGGCAGCAGGTTACAGAAAGGTTCAATTGAGCTTTGGAGTGATGGAGAGATTATTGGTTGAGATCAATTCTTTGAGTTTCTAAGGAGCAAATTTTCCAAGAGAAAGAATCTGATTAGCCTACTTCATCACCATTATGTCTGGGCAAAGCTCTTTTGACAAGCCTCCTGAACTTCTGGCCATGGATTGGCTGCCCTTGAGTCAGCTCAATGATCAGGAGCCAATCACTTGTGGCTGGAGGGCTGGGTCACATGATACACAACATGACCACTCTTATTCCAAGACTGGAGGTCAGTGGGTGAAAGAGGTTCTGGAGTCAGAGACCATGAATCACATCTCTGGTTGATGAGGCTCTATATTCATAACTAACTCTGCACTTACAAAAACTAGACACTAGAACTACACGTTTGTCTCCCTTGCTTAAAACTTAGAACAGTTTCTGCAGATTATAAGAATAAGTCATAAAAAGAATTTAGTTCAGGTTTTTACTTTCACAGTTATTTCTAATCATTATTCATCATTTATTTAATTTTTCAAACAAGCCCTCCCTCCCAAAGAAAGAATAAGAATGAAAAAAGAATATCCATATAAATCTCGGCTGAAGAAAAAAAAATCTATAAGCAGATTTTCCTTAATGAGTTACCTAAGTTGAGTAGTTTAGCTGTTTCCTAGAGTAAGTGCAGATGGATTTAATTATCTTACTGTCCAGTGGTTTGTTCTAATAGCCATTGAATGGAAAAAAAAATTATTCCCTCTTTCTGGAATTCTTGTCTTAGAAAAACCACCAGGTTTCAAAGCATCACTTGCATCTTTCTCCTTGAAGATTCAGTGTGGTTTTCCCTTACTCCCTCTTCCCTGCTTCCTACTTTCAAATAGCTGCAATAAAGGCACTCTTGTCTCAGTTCCCAGGGCTCACAGCTTTGAGTCAAATTATGGCCCTCCCTTCTTTTTTCTTTCCCCAACAGTAAGTCATCACTGAGATCTGTCTTTGTGTCCTTTCAACCCATCCATATATTCCTGGAGTTTTGGCAACAGTCTCCCATCTGGGGCTCTGCCACTGGCCTTCCTCTACCTTCAGGATTCCCACACAGGACTGGGAGAACAATCTGACATAAATCTCATTTGGATCACCTCACTCCTCTGTTTGCAAACCGATAGTAAAGTCTTTGTCAAGTTAAAATCCTAAATCACATGCTTCCTACATGAAAGTTCCCAATCACATGCTTCACGGATTGTCAATCCACCGCCCAACGAAGTAGGCTCCACTTCTAACCACTCTGCAGCCCACTTTGCTAGGCCTGCCTTCCCTCTCAGCCTTGCAAAGGCCTTTGCCTCGTTGGGAATGCTCCGTCTCACCACACCCTCCTGGGCCCTGTTCAATCCCAATTCGAGCAGCAATCCCCCAGGCTTGCTCCATAGGCCTGCATACAGTGATGCCCTCTTATGGCTCACCCAGCATTGTCCTGTCCATCAGGTCTACTGCCCAGTAGCTTCCTAAGCTCCTCTCCCATGTGAGACCAGAAGTGCACCAATGTTTGTCCTCAGCTTTCAGAAAGAGAACAACACAATCTCTTTTCACCATGGCAGCCCTATTTTAGAGGTGTGCCAGGTATTGTTTGTATTCCAAATTCACTGAAGAACAGCGGCACATATCCTTACCCTAGCCAAAATCCCCTTACTGCTGACACCCATGGTTCCGCAGGTAAAGGCAAATGTTGCATTTAAGAGGCACCTGTATTCCCTCAGAAGGATAAGACATTGCTAGCACCTAGTGAACTCATGCCACAGGCTGGCTTACCAGAATAGTTAGAGAATGAAGAAAACCAGACTAGGACAAAGGGCCATTATCTGTTGATATTTTATATCTATGTCAGGAATTTTTTTTGGTTAAAATGACAAAAAAAAACTAGTTTGAACTCACTTGGTCATCTAGGGGGGCTATATGGGATCACAAAATTAAAAAAAAAAGATTGAACACACAAGTTGGGTAAGTGAAAGCATGGAGCTCAACCAGAACCTGGAATTCAAATGCCAGCAGGCACCACAGTGTTACCAGCATGCCTCTGACTAGAAAAGAGACCATGTCCCTGAGACATGGCCCTGAGGAGGTCACACACACCTGCTGCACAGCTCCTAGAATTAGCAGACACTTGTTTGGAAGCTGTATGTAGTATTATCACCTCCAGCATTGCCTGTGATTCTGTTGCAGTAAGATGTTCCTTTACTTTTCAAAGCTATCAAATGTGTATATAACTAGAGGGTCATGGGCACATCACATTTCTTTATTTGCAGCAATTCAAACTTAACTGCATTTGTTTCAATATCATATTGTTAAATTCTAAGTGTAATTGTTCTTACTTTTTTCCTAGAAATGAATAATTATGAATATATATGCAAATGTATACAGCTCACACATAATGGCGATGATAGAAACCTTAAAAGGTACCTCAGAACACATAGCAGTTTTAGAACAAAATGGATCCATTAGCTGTCGAATCCAGCTTCCCAGAGGATGAGAAACAGAGTCAATTCTCAGGTAGGGCTAAGAAAAGCTCTCACTTTTTCTCATACCTAAGAATATGGATTCTTTTGTAAAAATTTTGCCACAAGAAGATTATGACAACTCACTATTAATGAATGTCACTGCAATAAATAAATAAACAAATAAATAAAGGCAGGCTTCTCTGATCAAACAATACGAAACCTCATTCAAAATGTATTTTAAAAGATAATGCTGTTGATTCCAGACCAAATGGTGCAAATTTCTAGGGTTTTCCAGATGTGCACAGTTTTCCTATCCTCATTCGTAAAAATGTTTTCTCTATCAACCATAAGAAGGAGAGTTGTATAGAACTGGAGAACCCCTTAGGAGTCATTACAGATGAAGCAAATGAGTTGTCTAAGGTCAGACAACGGTACAGAGTCAGAGCAGACACTAGAGTTCAAATATCTTTGGGCGTCCTTACTACTACCTCCATCGAATGCTAAGCAGCCACTTTCTAAAAGACTATTTCTATAAATAGTCACTCACATAAGCTTTTCTGTATATGTGCATTCATATGAATCTACTAAGTGATTTGATAAAAGACTTGTAAACAACATTTTACACAACCACAGTTTTCAAGATAAATATGCTTATGGTGTCTTGCTCTACTCAATAGAAACAGCAGAGTTCTTTCTATTCCCCAGAATAGAGTCTACAGACAGCTAGGAGAACTTTAATTTAATAGTTAAAGCTTAAATGACTATTTACTAAGCCATCAAATCTGTGTTTAAACCACTCAATCCATAATTTTACATGGAAATAAAATTAAATTTCTGCTGTCATCCCTAAAACAAGTCAATCATGAATCAGAACCGTAATGCAGCCATTTAAACTATAAGAAAGAAAATATGCAAATGGGAAAAACAGTTTTTAAAAATCTGAAAATGTCTATTATTTGTGAAGTGGAAGATAAATTAAATTAAATTAAATTAAATTAAAACAAAATATAGCAAGTATTTGCACTCTGGAAATCATCACGGTCACCCAATCCATGGTCATTATATTCTCTACTTTCATACAGTTGTCAAATTGGTTTGTCAAGTTAATTTGTCCTCATCTCCTCCTTCCACCAAAATAAAGTAACAATCCTGATACTAAACCTGGAATATTCTAGAATCTTGATTCTAGAATACTAGCAGGTATTCTACTATTCACTGGCATCTTTACTTCCAGCTACATAACCTTTTTTGTTTTAATCTTTTGGTTCCTTTGTAAACTTAAGTTTGGTGTTTACATTTTCAATATTTCAGAGGAGTCATTTGATTGTCTTTCTGGTATAACCTATATACTTGGTGTTGAAGAGTCGGTCCCTCCCATTGTGAAATCAGGGGGAAAGCAAGGCTTAAATAAAATGATCTGCTGTAAAATGAGCACATACTGAACCTTATTCTGTGGGGACCATCTGCTGTATTTGCCATTATTTTTACATGACCTTGTATTGCTCTTTACATTTCAATAGTACTCCCACATTTGTCCATTAGTCGTTACCAGAAGACTCCTTCCAGCTCAAAAGTTCTGCAATGAATAGAAGTCATGGTTCTTGTTTTCAATAAATTTACCATCAACTTAGAGAGAAGATGTGCTAGACTGTAATATAGGACACAGATTTTGCAGAAGCTTTGAGAAGATAGAGGCCAGCTGTGCAATCACAAAAGGCTACTTGAAGGGAATGAAATCCCTTACAGGATGGGGAGAAGGAAGGGCTTCAAAGTGAGGGACAATATGAGTTATGAGCCACAGAAGCAAGAACTAGTTTCAAGAACCAAAGATTTACAAGGTCTGGCAATTAAGTTCACGAACTTGTTGCAATGATGTTGCTAACCTTTTTTGATATCAGAAGGATTATTCATTATGAATTTGTACCAACTGGACAAACAGTTAACCAAGTTTACTATTTGGAAGTGCTAAAAAGGCTGCGTGAAAAAGTTAGGCAACCTGAAGTTTTCGCCAACAATTCATGGCTCTTGAATCACAACAATGCACCAG
>NW_017731571.1:2082463-2091426 GCF_001890085.2 Hipposideros armiger | reverse complement strand
CCTCCACAAAGAACTGCTTTGTCCTGTGGCAGACAAATCAGCATGATCTGTGTCCGTTGTGTAGGGCATTTACCCAAATGGTGCATTTTACTGACAGGGTAGAAAATAGAGTCTACTACCGAGTTTGAAATGAGCTACATTCGGCAATTCAATCAAGAGCTCACTTCTTTTTGTTTGCCTGCAGGATGATATCAGTAGACCCAAGGTAGGAAGTTCTGTCTGTGTTTGGACCTCCCCAGTTATCTTAGCTTTGGACTTTCAACAGTGAATTCTGCGTGCTGAGAGCCATGTTACAAATCCAAATCATTAATTACTACCTGGCCTGCATGGAAATCCAATCCCACTATTGAAAAGAGTTGTTCAATGCTTTGTTCCAACTGACAAAAAGCATCCTCACTTTAATGACCATTGTACTTCCTATAGCTACTACTCCGGATGAAGAAATGGGGGATGTCCACCTAGCTTTTTCCAACCAGTAGAGCTGAACTTTTTCCAATCTGAGACAAATGATTTGAAAATGTTCTTATACTTCTTATAAACAAAGAAATTAGATCAACTCAAGAAGTCTGAAATACTTTTTAAAAAGTATATTGATATATTTCTCTCTTTTTAAAAAATATACAGCAAATTTCTTAGTTTGGGTTGTTTTATCGCTTGCTAAAGAATTCCTGCTGCTACCTGTTAAAGGAACAGAGAGATAGAGGTCCAGAGCTTTGGGTGGGGAATCCTGACTCTTCTGAATTAGGAACACCTGTATAATGGAGGAAGCCCTATTCCCCATCAGTGATATAGAGTCATACTCCAGCCTCTCCCCTCCTTCACAAAGTCTACTCCAAGGCTGAAGGTGAAGTGCTATCTCATTGTCAAGTTTAGGAAGAGCTGAACACACTCATCCCAGCACCTTCCTCCTTCCTCCTTCCTCCCTCTGAATCTACTACTCAACACACCCTCTCCGTCAGTGCTCAAGTGGGTGGCCTGTGTTTCTTCAGCAGTGACACTGTCCATAACTGGGAAAGTATATCTAATTTAGGGACATGATATGAAGCCCACTTGGCCAATAGACGAAAAGCACATTCTCCATTATCATATTATCGGTAATACCTGACTCAACTGATTCTGAATGTGAGAAGAAAAATGGGATGTACTTATGTGTGTATTATTTATTCATCCCTATACAAAAAGACATGGAACCTTACTGGACTTTAGTAAATTTTGTTTAAAATTCATGAAGGTGGAGAGAATGGATCTGGTGGAAAAAAGCAAAGTAGGCTGAGTGTGAAAATTATAAATAGGAAGGCAGTTTGAAGAAGTTGATCCAGCTTCAAACTTGCAAATATAGATCATTAGCATTAGAATAGAAAACAGCAGTATTTCTCCCAATGGAAAATTCAGGATAAAATGGTCACTCTGGGAGTTCCAAAACACACCGCTGTTCTCAGAGTCTGCTGGTGTTCCCCAAAGCCAGAGGGATCTTCACTGTAGGCCTCCATAGTTCTTTTGCATACTTAGAGCAAGTAGAGAGATCTGCCAGCTTCCATGCTCAGGTTTTAAATTGAATAGTTTGGGAGATAGTCTGATTCGATTTCAATTTCTTTTTCTTTTAAAAATAATAAGGTTCAGAAACACAATGATCCAAAAGGAGGAACTGGATGAAGTCCATTTGGTTTCCAGGCCTTGATATGGGAAGAAAAGAAGACACAGCACAGACAATTGTCTCTATCCCAAGGAGGGAGGCAATGTACAAAAAAATAATGCTCATTAACCAAGATGGAGAAGGTTTTGTTTTTTTCTCCCTCTTCAGGGGAAATTTTAGAAGTCATTGATGACAGGAGAACTTTTTATTCTTAAACCCCCTTTTAGGTTTCCTGATGGAAAGGATACATTAGGATGTGATAGGCAAACCATTAGGCTGCGAGTCAAGAGGCTCCATCCCATGTCATTGATAAGTTCCTTTCCCTCTCTGCATCAAGGTTTCCCCATTCGTGGAATAAAAGGCGGGGTGGCTTTCTTCCATGGTGGTGAAGGTGGGCCTCCTTGCTCCAATTCCCTCTATCTGGCAAGAGCAACCAAGCTGCGATGGCTTCCTAGGAGAAGAGCAGGGGCTGAGCGAGGAGCATCGTCTCTCAACATCTTGAATAGCACCTCTTCTCTCCCTGCTTTGTCTAGCTGCCCTATTTGGCAGCCACTTACAGAACTACTGCTGTGCGTCCATCTGTTGAATATCAGTGGATCATCAGTGATGAGGGGTGTGAAATGTGAATGCTTCTTCCATATTTTTGTAGTTGCTGCTAATGGCTGTTTAGGGACAGCAATGTTAGAAGCCTTTTTGGAAGTGTCTTCTGAAATATTAAAAATACCTCGAGTTCACTGGATAATTGCATCATAGGATATAGGATGGCCACCCCCATCCTGGCGGCCAGTGTCACTGTCTGATGTATCCAAAGGGGTGAGAAGTCACTGTCGATGAGTTACTCACTTGGAATAGAGCAGCAGATGCCAGCTGTCTAGCGAACAGCAAGGCTTTTCCATATTTTGAAGCTTTTAAAGTATACAAACACAACACAACACACACACACACATACACACATCAGTACTGCTGTATAAAACTTATTCACAATACACGAAAACACAATTGTTTCAAATTAAATTCAAAATGACTGGTTTGTTTTGTTCCCAATTATGTGTACGAAAATGGTCAAAAGAATGTCTGTGTCCCACTAGTCAACATCAACGATCTATAACCTGGTTAATTTTCACCTACAGCTAGAGACTTATGTTGACATTTTTTTTTTCTCAACCTAATGGGTGCTTATTTAACTAGGTATTATCATCTTTAATTTAGGGGTTATCACTCAAAAAGCTGCTGAGCCGGGCAAAGTGATATATGGTGTTCGGTATATTCCTTTGTTCTCAAAGCTAATGAGACTAAAAATACCCTAAGAGTATACTAAGGTCCAACACTCACTCATCAGGGGTACTGTCTGCTTAATGTGCAGATTGCTCGAGGAACTTTGTACGACAAATATTTGCACAAGTGGTAGGTAGCCATCGGTTGGGTGATAGAGAAGTAGGTAAGAGAAGAAAAATGTGAACATGCTAGACCCTTATCCTTATCAGCTCCTAAATCCCTTTCCATATTCAAGCAAAGGTCCTATCAGCCTGTGAGAAGCAGGACCTTAGAACGTAATAATCAAGTCACAGTAGGAGTACTGTGCACCCAGGCCTCTGGGACACAGCGGTCCACACAAGGCAAAACAATGGGCGACGATCAGCTCATCGTCTGTTAGCTTCTGCTCTAATTCACATGCTGTTGAAAAACAAGATGGGGGCCAAGGAGGGAACTGACGCCAAGCCCCACGGCAAGATTAGAAATGGCAGCCGGATGCAGACACAGACTTAGACGATGCAGAGCGCCGGCCGTTGCTCGCCCCGCCAGCCCAGGCCACACTCATTGTCTGCTTTCTGACCTACCGACTGATTCAGACCACAGGTGCACAGGCCTGGCTTCATCTTCCTGGCTAAATAAAACCATGAAAACTCTGGAGGAGTAACAATATGGTGACTTACAGACAACTGATGGGTACATCTGTGAGAAACTCTACAGTACGATTTCTGACAGTTGTTTGGCATAATTAAAAACTCACTAAGCTGAACTAAGAAAAGAGTTTTCAAAAATAGAGATGGTTCCGGATGAGATTCTAATACCGTAATGGCATTTCTCTTTAAATTTATCTTTAAAGGAAGTTTCTGTCAAAAGCAGGGCTGCGACATAAAGAAGTTGGTGCTAACACATGGTAACTGGCATCAGATTTTCTCAGAGGGGTGTAGGAGTTAAGAAGGTAGAGAGATGTGAAAAGATGACTTTACCAACCATTTGCATTTCCTCATGATGAAATAGCTGTATTTTCAATTCTATTCAAGTTCTTTAGCGTCAATCTACTTTAGATTTAAAATCAAAAAGTACATTTTCTACAACACATAGGGACCTTCTGAAAGGAGAAAGAGGGGTAGAGAATGGAAACAGAGGGCTGGGGGAGTTATATAGGGGCATCCAAGTAGGGCCATAGAGGCAGGAAGAGTAAAAAACACATATTTGCATAGTGGTGCTGAGCCGCAGCTCCTGGCATATGGTGACAGGCGAAACAGAGCAGCTGGTAGCTTCTGTCGTTGTCAAACCCATCACAGCCACCTTCATGCCCCATCCACCCCCAGGCCCTGCCAACAGGAGCCAGCAGGCCCAAGTGTCCTTAGCTTAACAAAGCTGGGGAAGAAACACCTGAGGGCTCGCCTCAGAGACACTTGTACTTGTGGACAACACATGCTGAGCAAGGGTACAAAGCCTGGTGCCGCGTGTCCCACGGCCCCCCACGGGGAGGGGCTTCCAGGCTTCAGGAAAGAAGCGTTTTCCTTCTGGAGGACGGGATGAATAGCAGCACCCAGGCCGGCACGTCAGAGGATGGGCATTTGCAGCTTGAACGTTCCTGGTGTTGATGATTTGTGAACAAGCCCCAAAGCCTGTGACGTGTGCTTCTCTGCTGAGGCACAGACTAGAATGGTAACAGCAGTGTTGCGGGTGAGAGTGAACCATCTAGCTAGTGAATGAGCTTGGCTAATTGCCTCGCAGCGACGTTTCAACTCAGGTTTTGCCATTTTCCGCTCAGCAACTCTTGCAAGGTGCGATGGAAAAATATAATGTTTTGTTGCGGAAAAGGTCCATACAGAAAGCCAACCATGCATGCTGATTCTGAAAGTGTTTGAAAGAATGCAAAATGCTCTGAGAAAGCCATGAGTTTTAGCTAGAAAAGAGAAATTTTGGATAAATGAAAAAATGATGCTATCTATGGTGTCAGGTGGGTACTGGACTTATCGGGGGGGTCACTCATAAGTTATATAAATGTCTAACCACTGTGCTGTACACCCAAAACTAAGGTAATATTGAAAATGAACTGTAATTGAAAAATAAAATAATATATAAAAAATTAAATTAAAAAAACAGTAATAATAATGGAAAGGATATACTAGAGAATGATCAAAATCTGCAGATATGCCAAGGCTCTGGATGTTGAATCTATTGTACTTTCTGATTTGAGATGTGACAGAGCTATGTTCTCCATGTAGATGCTGAAACCAAATCATAAAAGGGATTTACCTTCAGCCAAAACTAAGGTATCACTCACGCTGGGCACGGCTTACATGTTGATAAAACCCACTGATAGTATTCTAGTTTTTCCACATCGATCCCAAGGGCATGCTCATTGTATAACAACTTTTTGGCATCCACAGGCCCATTGTTTTCCATATTTGGCCACCCATGTCAGTTTAGATGATGTGGAAATGACATTTCAGTGAAATTGTTGGTGCATTCAAGCTGCCTGTGGAGAAGTGTGAGACAGACATAAGGCCGCAGCTGGCCCCGTCAGGGCTGTGGAACAGAGAGAGAGGCAGTCTGCTGAGTCAGTGATGAGTATCTGCGGATGGGATTGCTCGGTGCCTTGCGACCCTGAGTTCCTGCAAAGACCTCTTGAACTCTGGCCCTTCTGTAGTATCAGGGCCGCACTCTGAATTTCAAGTCTAGGGGGCAGCACCGAAACCCAGGGAAGCTCGCGGCTAGAGGAGAGCTTAGAGATCCAGCAGGTATTTGGAGGTCAAGGTTCTTTAATAAGCATCTCCAAAGTAAACTCTCAACTCAGCTTGTATAGAATATTGGTTTCTTGAGTATTGCTTGTAATAATTAGGCCCTTACCTGAGAGTTTAGGCATCTTGTTCTAGATTGGGTACTTCATAAGATTTTGTCTTCCTTGCACGGCACTTTGCCAGGTCCATGAGGATTTACTGAGCATGAGACGGCCAGTGACATAGGAAAGGGAGGAAGGTGGAACTTCTTTTTGAGTTGCTATAGGAAGTCATCAGGTACTCGCCTTCCTGTTTTGTCATTACTTGTAGTGAAGTCAAGATGAAAATTCCTGGCCTGTGAACTGGAAGGCTATTGTGAAATATGGGAGATCCAAAGGAACAAGTCAGACTCCCAGGCCCTGTGGGGTCACCGTCACTGCCAGAGGGGCTGTGTAGGATAGTCACCTTCTTGTTGAAGGCAGAGGAGCTTTCCCACTGCCTCGTTCTCCATTACACAGCCTTGGGGAGGTGGATGGGGTTCTTATGGAAAGAAATTGTTCTCTTACTGCTCCAAACTGAAGCACCGTTCTTGCCTCTGGAAAGGCCAGCCACCCACCCCTACCTTGTTTCCTTCTTGCCCACGCACATCACAGATTTAGCCTACCGGATTTCTGTCATTCTCATTACCCAATCTCTCCTGCCTGAATTTTTCTCTCCCTGAACTCACTGAGCTGTGGGGTAGTTCCCCACCTTCCCTCCCTCCCACACTCTCTAAAACAAGCATACAAAGTGCCCTACTCTAGAGTGCAAAGGAGAACATCTAGTTCTCACCAGAGGTTCGTTCCACTCAGGTTGTCTGAGTAGGATGTTGGGCCCAGTGATTCAGCTATCCGTCCAGAGTGGGTTCGGGCAGATGCAACCATGAACTATGGTGTGGCTCTAAGCCCCTATGATCATTTCATCCTTTTCCCGCATATTCCCCTTGACCCTGGAATAAACTTTATGCCCATTCTCTGTGCCCTAGAACTCTGGGTCCTTCCCTGGTCCATGGCCCCCATTTTCCTCTCCTGTCTTGAACTTGAAGTTCCCAATTTTGCCCCTGAAGAATTAGTCCATGTCATCTCCTGAAGTTATTTTCTGGTTCCAGACCCATTCATTCACTTCTGGTTCAGTTTTGCTGATAGCTATGAACTAGTCAATTATTAAAGCTGATTCTACCCCTGGGTGAATCATGGCTTTAAAAACTATTGTTCTAAATTAAGTCCTGGGCCAGCCTTACTAGTGGTCCTGTGCCCTCGATAATGGGTGCCAGTGTCCCAGGCACCTTAACTCTTTTGCCTCAGTTCTATCCATAGCCAATAGCCAGCTCCCCACTTCATCCCATTTCAAGCTTGCATGCCCATCCAACCTGCCATAATTTGGAATTTTTGGACAGAAGTGAGCATTTAGTCATCCACTCATTTGCACTTCATCCATCATTGGATTATAGCATCTCGCCTGCTGTGTTTTAATTATTTGCTTACCTGTTGTTCTCCCAGGCCAAACTACAAACTTCTCTCGGGCAAGGACCATCTTATTCATCTTTGGATTGTGAGTACCTGACACAAAATAGGAGCTCAGAAAATATTTATGAACCACTCAGGTTAACAGCTGAGGTTCTCTAGGGGAGAAACCTTACAAAATCCTAAACACCAAGCAAGTCCTTTATCCCAGAAACAGGGTTAATAACAAATGACCAAATTAGCAAGAGACAAGCTGTTCCCACTCAACCTAGAGAACTTTTTTGCAGCTTTGCTTGTTTGTTTCTATTTGCTTATTTGTTTTTCAATAAAATGAAACTTCTCTATGAAACTCAGGTCATGTCGAATCAGCTGACCACAACCGTCAGAAAATAATGCTGTGTTCCACTTTTCTTTTTTTTTTCATTGACAGTAGAAGACAAGGTTCAATGCACACAAGTCACACTATCACTAGAGGAGCTACAGTGCAGAGAAGCTTCCAGAAATATGTGACCAGCCTGGACCACGAAGGTCTCCTCTCTGCCACTGCCTTATTGCATCTTCCTAATCTACTTCCCTGGCCTTCCCATCACCAGAGGTGCCAGGAGACAGAGGAGTGTGCATGTGAGAGCAGAGTGGTGAGGGGCTAAGCCTGGGGACACACGGACACATCAGCCCAGAGCTGGACTCCTGCTCTGCCACTAACCTCATCTCCCTAAGCCTCAGTTTCTTCATCCATAAGATGTGGAAAATGCTACCTACCTTACAGAGTTGTTACAGCAATTGGTGATAATATATAAATTATTATTGTGATTAGTATGGAAACCTCTAGTCACAGACCATACTCTCAAGCTGGCACATAATGAAAATCGGGGACTATCTAATGCATTATTCATCATACCTTGACGTGACTTTTGTATAACATTCAGCCGGAATATCTTCGATCTGTTCCTTCTTCATTTGCTATTCTGAGCTCAGAACATAGGATAACTAGCTCATCAGTTCAATGAGCTGATTGTTTTCCTTTCTTTCTTTCTTTCTTTTTTTTTTAAGAACATCTGCTTGTGCTAATGTCTCAGGTTCCTGAATGTACCTGGTTTCCTGAGGCTGAGATATGAACGGATGAAGCTCAGGTGGTGTCATGGAAATTCTCATGTATATCATTGAGGCTGCATGACACGTCCGCGACATGCATCTATTTGGAGACACTGTGGGAAGGTGAATCACGCAAGAGCACAGATTTTCCAGTGAGCAACTGTGGAATTTTAATTAGCTTTGAGTCCATGTCTCTGCTAGAAATAGCATATCTGAGCATTTCTTCAATAGCATTGCCATAATTATAACAATTCTGAAAGGAATAATTCACAGGATATATTTTTGTAAGCTTAGAGGAACAAGAAAGGCAACATCCACTTCTGCATGTGGAACATGCCTGGAGTTACTGTCAGATAAGTGTTTAAAAATATTAATGGCAATAATATAGGTCAGTTGGTTCATGCTCTCCACTAATCCTCTAAGACAATACCGTCCAACTGAACTTTCTGCAATAATAGAAGTGTTCCGATTTGTGTTACCTCACATGGTGGTGATTGGCCCCATGGGGTCATCAAGCACTTGAAATGTGGCTAGTGAGATGAAGGATTGAATTTTTAACTTATTTAATGTTTACTAATTAAATGTAAATAACTGCATGTGGCTAGTGGCTACCGTGTTGGACAGCATAGCTCTAAGGCATCAACCGGAATCGACTCCAGCTGCCTTGCTATTGGAGCACCAGTGTGGCGCAGGAGGACACCCAAAAGGCACCCAGAGAGCCACAAACCCATGTACTCAAGCTCAACTGAAGCCTCT
>NW_017731571.1:2061679-2072103 GCF_001890085.2 Hipposideros armiger | reverse complement strand
TGTGTGAGTGTGTGAGAGAATGTGAGTGCAGGGAGGGCATGAGTGTGTGTGTGTGTGTGTGTGTGTGTGTGTGTGTGTGTGTTCTCCTCACTTCCAAAACAAAGCAAAAAGGCAAAGATCCAGCCTCAGTTTGGACCAGTTGGAGATCCTCCTCCTTAGTGTATTGGCAAATGCAAAGGCCGCCTTTGGACTTGGAGGAGAATGATTTACGGCACACAGGATCAACAGCAAAAACTAGAGCTGCTGAAATGGCCCACAGTCCTTTACAACCAGCACTTCCCAGATGCCAAAGGGGTTTCACTCCACTTTTGGAAAACCTCAGCAGTGCTCCTGTTAAGCAGGGCTATAACTCAGTTTTATATGGAGTCTTTCATCTCAAAGGAGTTTGAGGTGCGTTTACACCAATATATAAATTATCTTGTGCACAGCCACGGCGGGGATGACATACAGCACCTGGCTAGCAGCAGCTGGCCAGGAAGTGGCCAGTCAGTTGGGAGCCGCAGTCAGGCAGCAGAACTGTGGCTAGGAGGCACCCTGCATGAAGGATGCAGGAAGGATGAATGAGACCCACCCTTCTAAGGTCTGTCCTTTCCTTCCCGGAGCTATAAGGCACTCTCAGATCCACACTTTCTTTTCTGAGTCCCCTCATGCCTTCCATCAGTGATTTCTACCCCACTCAGTCCTGCCTGCACACACAATCTCATAGTGGACCTCAAAATTGCCAACTAAGAGTAAACAGTGACTGCATTTTCAAATTTGATCCTGTAGACCAGGGGAAACAATAGCANCAGCTCAGTTCTATTATTCACAGGTTACCTGGGATAATAAGAGTTAACATTGATTGAATGTGCTAAAAGCTTTGCATACATTAGCTCACTTAATTGTCATACCGTTTCTAAGGGCTAGGAGCTTTTCATGTTTTGACTTCACAGATCAGGGAACTGAAGCTTAGAGAAGTTACGTGCTAGAAAGAATCAGATTGGAGAAGCAACCAGGTCAGTTTTATTCCTAAATCCACCCTCTTACCTGTAGTGCTTTATTGCCCTGGATTGCTAGCTCTGGTTGGCAATGATTTTGTTATGAGAGTACACAGGGGAGAGGTGAAAGTCATTTTTAGGCACCCCTATTATGGCTGGTACTGAAAAGAATAATAAGACAAAAGCTGAGTTTGGTTGTGCTTGTCACCAGCCCTGCATTGTGAGTGAAATTTAACCCCTGAGGGGCTCCTCCTGCCAATTTTCTGGCCCAATTAACTCCTTACCTTCCTTTTGTATGTGCTGAAATAATACAACTTCAATATTGATTTAAGAAAATTAAGAATCAGTAGCGTAAGGCTATTGTAAAATAACCTACAAATATGTAATACTTCTCAAAGCCTAAAGCCAGTGGGGTAGTTGCTCTATTTTATCATCAGTCATTGTGAATTACTTTGGCATTAATTGACATTACTGCTTTTGCTAAATACAAAAGATCAAAGGGTGATTTTACAATTTATGTGCAAGAAAATTGAATGGTTATTTTACATCGTATATCCTGCAATGTTCAGATCCGGTATCAACCTAACTATGCTAACCTTTCTAATCACTTGTTTCCCAGTGGCAACATCTAGGAAGAGACACACCACTCCCTTCAGGACAAAACATCCTGTGACACTAAGACTCCAACCAGTACTTCAGTTCCAACACAATTCCAGGACAACAGAATCATTATTATAGACGATGCTTTAAACATCATCTATCATTTTGAAGAGATGTTTTACAACAAGGATGAGTGCATGATGAAAAGGCAAGTGCACCCTTAGGATTTTGTCACCACAAAACCTACAGTAGCATGAAAGGTTAATGTGAATGAACACAGTGGGCTGTAGATCTTGAGCCTGAATTCTTGTAAGGTGCCCCTGCTGAAGTCTAGTTATTATCCCCCTGGCTGGCCATGCTAAGGAGATGGCTATCAGCTTAAATGCAGGGAGACCACAGCTGTGTACAGGAGCTCCATGTACCTGTCCTCACAGCACCTGGTGGCTGTGCACTTCTCTTCTGTGATCATTTTTCATCCCCATAGCAGTCCTGACTCTTTATTAAGACTGGAGAATAAAGACAGGGTATTGTGACTCCCTTCTCAATGATTGAGATTCTCAATGAGCTTACACAAATATTTGTTAGATGAATAATTATATGAATTAATTAATGATTGAATGAAATCAGAATACATATCATCCAATGAACTCTGTCCTGAAGCTTCATGATTTCAGAGNTTCCCTCTATCTAGAAGGATTCTTCCACCCAACTCCCATCCCTCTCCCACTCCAGATCCCAGTTCAAATGCTAGTCCTTGGAAAGTCTGCTTACACCCCCACCTCTCCCTACCCCATCCAGGCCTGGCTCCTTTGTTATTCACTCTTTCATCTGAACTCCCTCACCCAGAACACCTACTTGAACATAGAAATTCATAAGTGAGATTATCTGATTTATTCATTTGTAAACTCTAAAAAAGCAGGGATTATACTTGGCCTGATTCATTCACCTTTGTATCCCCAGAAGCTGGTTGATGCTAAATAAATGCTAAATGAGAGAATGGGTGGTTTGTTTCTAAGATTTTCAGTATGACAAGTAACTTCCAATTCCTAACATTTTCACATCTTCTCATAAAGTCTCGTTAGCCTCAGAGATGACTCATCTCCTCTTTAAGTGCCATCCCAAAGTTCTACTGTCCAATAACTCTTTGTCCTGAAATCTTCAACCTTAACATTCCACCCACTTCTCCCTTTTGCTCTACTTACTACATTCGCCCCCAAAACTTCCTGTTTCCTTTAAACCGTTGGATCTCATGTTGACAAGCTGAATTGCATCTGTGGTTCTTTCCTTAACGATGCAATTTTCTTGATTTTTTTTAGTTTACCCTCCACCCAGTCTTTTTCTATTATTTCCTCTGTAGACTTTCTCTAAATTTTTTATCTATTTATTATTCATTCCATTTAAAAAAGTGTTAAAATGTGTGGGAAATTAAATTTACGCTTATTCCTAACTCTTCTTACCCCCCTACCTTTGACACACGAAACAACATTACAAAAGAGAGTTCTCAGTTAATTATTTCCAAAACCTTCAGGGGATTCCCAACTTCCCATTTTCCATCTCATTCCATTTTTTTTCTAAACAAACCATGGGTAAAAACTCCCATTAGTCCAATCCCCTCTTCCCTAAGCCTCATCAAGTTGTTATGCCTGAGGCTTCATTCACTTTTTGAGAATGAGCTTTCTTCACTAGTAAATGACTCCCCCTTTCTAATAGATCTTATTTAGTTTGGGTCTAATAGACCAAAATTCTTGAATATAAATTACAATTCTCTTTAGCAAATATTTATTGAGCACCTACTATGTGCCAGATACTGTGCTAGGGAAACAACAGTGAATAAGATGAAAAAAATTCCTGTCCTCATGGAGATTACATTTTATGGNAGCCTGCCTACAAGAGGGGGAGGGTTGTAGGACCTAGTCCCGGAGCAGTTGCAGGATTACATTTTTAAAATGTGTATATGGGATTTAGCACAGTGCCTAGCACATAAAAAGTTGGCTAGCTGGCAGGTAGTAAGAGTCTCATTAGTAGTAAAAATAGCAATCACATCAATTAACTAAGAGGTTGGGATTAGAAATAGCCCCATGGAAAATTTTTCTTCAGAAATTCGGAGCAGGGAGAAAGGTTTCTCCCTTCTTCTCCCATAAACTTATTTAATTCCTGGCTCTACGTAACTCCTGTGCTCTCTTTTTAGCCCAAGCTGCAAGCAGACTCAATTAGTCCCGGTGCATATAGTTTTCTTCTGCCTCATTCCTCACCCTCTTTATATCTTGCTTCTTCTCTTGGGTCTTATAAATTGTTTGATATCAAATCTCTTTTGGAAGGTGGACTATAAATGAGTTGATTACAAAATAAGTCTGGTAGTTATTGTACACAGCTCAGATGATTGAGTGGGCATGTCCCTTGTTCTCTATTATATTGTGAATTTACACAGTGAGTGTTTAATCCATATACTGAATATAATATTTAGTATGTGCCATTAATTTAGTTACTGCTCAATAAATGATTACTACCAATAATATAAAGATTAAACTTAACAAGGAGTTAAGTTCTATATTTCTTATTCATGCTATTCCCTGATTACACATTTATAGTTCATTGGTAAAGACGCCGTGTGTGTGTGTGTGTGTGTGTGTGTGTGTGTGTGTGTGTGTGGTGTGTTGGTGTGTTTCTTCTCTTGGGTATGCTCTACCTATCTTACAATTAGTACAGTTCATATCATACTATCACCCAGTCATTCACTTATTCATTTGGCAGGTATTTACAGAGTACCTGCTATAGACCAAGCTCTGTATTATGATGAATTCCCCATGAAGTTTTCAAGTTCTCTGTGGTCAAGCCTTCCTCCAAAGCATGAGGGTGGTTAGTGCCCAGGCCATTCATTTGAACTTGATATCTGCTGTGTGGTTTTGTACATTGCTTTTTTATGAATGGTGTTCTGTATCTCCCATTAGAGTATGGGCCTCTCTAAAGCAAAGACCTTTTCTTATTAAGCTTTGAAGCCCCAGTATCTACCTAGTACATGGCCCTACACATATCAGATTCTCAGTAAATTGTTTTATTAACATTGATATGTTGTTCTGGTAATTCAAAATAAAATAAGTAGATAATACATGAGAAATATAATTTGATGCCTCTGATTCAGAAAAAAATTGTCATGTCAACATATTAAAGCACACCTAAGGCCAAGATTAGAGGCTTATTGGACAATCTAAACCACAGACTAGTAGGGCTGTATGCAAGTGTCTGAGCAAAACTGGCTGCACGAGTCTAAAGGTTGAAACCTGCAGTTTAGGCTATGCATGAATAAATAAGTGGACACCCAGCCCAACACCACATTTAAATAGACACAGCCTAGAAAAGTATGATGGAGGTGGTAATAATAGGGGTTGGGGTTGCATCTTCTGAGAATGGACAAGCATGTCATGAACAAAACCATTACTAAGCACTAAGCTGAATAGAATTTATCTTGTGTGTTGGCCAAGGAAGGGCCATCTTTCAAAATAGGAGGAATGGAAAATGATAGTCGCCAAGTAAAACCTTGTTTATCTTGATGCAAAACTGATTAACTGGTAAGAGCAGTGGTGTTTAGTTTGGAGCTGGATGTGATGCAGGATATGAAAATAAGTAAATACGGAAATATCTCCAGGGAACGGAAAGCTAGTACTTGACCGTTCATCAGCCTTATCGCCTATGATTTTTTTTTCTTTCTTTTTTTAAAGCATTCTTTGTTCTCACCTCCAGAGATTTTGATTCAGCAGATCTTTTTGAAAAGTTCCCAGGTGATTCTGGGAGTTGGCTGAGTTTGGGGTTCACTGGTCCAGACCTCGCTCTTCTGCACTAAGGGGTGAACCAGGGGTTGGGGACTAAGGATTGGAAAAGAAGTGGTTCACCTTCAGAGATAAGTTCTTAGGAAAACAAAACTTGCACATACTCGTATGAACAAGGAAGAAACAATGACAGTGAGAAAGGAAGGTTTAGGATGGATTTAAATGCTACATAGATGTCCTTAGACTAGAGAAGGGGCAGGACATCCCCAGCAAGAAAATAGCATTAGCAAAGCCATAGAAATGAGAGTAAGCAAGGAGCGGGGAGCAGGGCCAGCTGGTGGGGGTCAGGGGTCACATACTGGAGTAGATGGAAATAAGGCTGACTTATGGGTGTTTAACAAGTGGCTGTATAATTCTCAGTGAAGAATGCTACTCGCAGACAGTGACCCAGTGGAAAGTATGACTTGAACCAATAATTCCCAACCAAGTTGGAGTTATAAGACACTGTAATTGTTNGTCCAATGGCCAGTGAGAGGCTGCCTCATTTGGGAAAAGCATAATGATAATACCAACTTGGGCTAGTGAAGTGATGCCCTCCACAACTAGACTAAAGAACAAAAGGATAGCGGCTTCTCTGTTCCCCTTCTCCGGTTCCCTGGTGCTGTTCCTCTCTCCCAAGCCCCCAGTGGAATCTTTAAAAAATAATAATAAATAATAATCTCTAAAGATCAGACTTAAAAAGGAACACCATATTCTGACTCTGAGTCTCCAATTTTATTATTCCTTCATCAGAGGAACTCTTTAATCCAGGCACCCTCTGTCCCTGCCTAGCCACACTGCCCCAGTGTGCCTAACTTCATCCCCGAGAAATTACCAGTGGCTGTGTCCAACTGGTCTCTCAAATAGGAGCCTTGGAAGTACCCTCAAGGCCCCCTCCAGGTCACCCCCAAGTGCACTTTGTCTTTGAAATGTTCTCTGGTTCTCCCCAGACAGAATTAGTTGCTCCCTCCTCTAGGCTCTCACAATATTTTGTTCATTCTTCTCTTGTAGTTATCTTCCAATTATCACGATGTTTGCCTTTCTTACTAGACTATGGGTTTCCTGAGAGTAAGAACAATATCTTATTCAACTTTTTATCCCCAAAACTTAATACAGTGAAAGGCATACAAGGGGACACTCCATTAATGGTTATTACAAAAATAACTCAGTCAGTCTTATTCCACTAGAACATAATCTCAAAGGAAATGAATGAAAGGATTGTCTGATATTCTCTGAAGACTGGGCTTGCTTGAAATAGTCTTCCTAATGGATGACGCTGACTCTGTCCTTTTAACTTTTGCCCCTGAGAGGGCTGACTTTTATTAATACACATTCTTTGTTAGTTGGTCATGTAATTTTGAATTTATAGAAGAAGAGCCCGTTACAGAAATGTATACCAACAGCAGTTAGAAAAAGACAATCTCTGTAAAAATGAGAGCTGCCAGAAGACTTAGAAGGGTTGGCACTGGTTACAAAAGGCTGAGTGTTCCCTAAGTTCCCTTATTCTCTAAGGTTTGGTAATATACTCTTTTCTCTGGTGTGACCCCATCAGAAGACAAAACTGTCATATGGCCAAGGGACACAGATTTGCCCCCATTAGGACTGGAGCACAAAAGAAACCAGTCCTCTCACATGACAAATGGCATTGGCATTGTAACATTTCGGCAGCAGTGCCACACCACACTCTCATTTTTATCCTTTGCAGTGGTCACAAATGTGGCAAGATCTGATAACATTCTGCAGTGAAAAAAAGTTCGTAATATGGTGTTCTGGACATTCATCACATCACACGCATGACCACTCAACAGTGTGTGAACAGTCTTCCTTTAGTGAACGTGGACTTCCCACAGTGAGTCCTTGTCTTAGTCTGCTCAGGTGGCCATACAAAATACCATAGATTGGGTAGCTAAACAGAAGAATGTATTTTCCTGGTTGGGTCCTAATTGACATAGTATGGAGATACCAATTTTGCTTCAGGTCAGAGAACCACCCAATGCCCATGGNAACACACTGGCCGCTTCCACCCTGTCCATCACCCACGCAACTCTTCCTTCTGGCCATTTGGATGCCAAACAATGCTTCACATCCCAGCCCAGAGACAACTTCTTCTGGGGTGCATTTTCTAGTGCCTGCAGAGCATGAGCACTGGCCCCAGACTGGGGGTTTGAGCATTGAGTCTACCACTCATCAGCCGCATGACACTGGACACTTACCCCCTTTCTAAGCTGCTATTTCCTCATATGGAAAATGAGTGTTGTTGAGAGAATAAAATGAGATGATTGCAAAGTGCTTAGTTTAGTATCTGATGTAGAGTGAACTACATGGTAGTCGTATTATTATTTCAACTTTTCCCACAATCTGAAGTTTAAAATTCAGCCCTTCATTTTGTACTATCTGATAATATTTGGTAATTATTGCATGAATGTAGGTAGGAGTCAAAATACACAATAAACACCAATGAAGACATTTATATTCTTTGAGACAGCCTTCCCCCAACTCTAGTGACTATTCTAATACAGAGCATCTAGAATGCACTTGAATAAATGTTTGTTTGACTGACCAATGATTGATTTATTCATTGATTTGGCTCTATCATCAAACAAGAATGAAATTTTCTTCAAATTAAACTTTAAAGGAAAATAATGATCTTTTGGGGGATGAGAGAGAGACAGACAGAAAGAATTGGTAAACACACACCTGGTCCCACCAGGTGACATATATTGAAGATTTCATAGGCATGAATGTTTCAAAAAAAAAATTGCCCTATCAAAGAAAGCCCTGGAGGAATGGTGGTGTTTCAGGGGGGGGGAAAAAAAAGGCTCACTTTGCAAATAAACTGTTGTTTTATTTCGAGAGGCCATAGTTAAGGGTGTTCAAAGAAAATGTGAATACATTTTACAAATAGATGTAAGACAAATCTTTAATGTTCTATTACTAGAGAAAGGCGTGCCTTTAAAAATATGATACACTTCAAAAATATTTAGAAGTGGGATATAGATGATGATAATGGATAGATAGATGATAGATAGATAGATAGATGATAGATAGATAGATAGATAGATAGATAGATAGATAGAGTGGTACCCAACTACTTAAAGAGAAAGGAGCAAGGAAAAGAGAACCAGTTTAGTTTTATTAGCATTAGATATGATGCCAAGATAGGACCGGGAACCGCTCCTGTGTGAGCTGGTCATGTGACCACCCTCCCAGCAGCTGCTTCAGAGAGTAAAGATTATAAGACCAACCAGACAGCTTTTTCCAACCTTTATGACCTGTACACACCCAAATGCAGTTGGATTGCTCTATTGTGGCACATCTATTCCTCAGACACCCAGAGAATTGCACTGCAGTTTTCTCTCCACGAGACTCATGTTTCATCACTTTATTCCTCTTTCAGAGAAACAGATACAAGCCCTGTTCAACAGGAAAAAGCTAGAAAGCAGCTGGCTTCTTCCAGTGCTGACTGACATGATTTTCTTCATCATTTTTTCAAAAAGAACCATGAAAAAGGAAAGAAAACATTTACCTGACGAGATCCCTGATTTCTTCATGAGCGTCTAGAAGGGAATATTTAAGAAGCAACTCGGATGCATCTTCTGATAGCTCCTTAAATCCAAAGTCTGCCTCCAAAAGCAGCTCTGAGTTTGAGCTCTGAATGGAGGCTGTGTGTTATTTTAAACACAAGGTTTCTAGTCAGTAGGGAGGAGAGATGGAAATGAGGTACGCTGGCAAGCAGAAGCGCCCATCCACCTCAAGTGCAATGAGCTCACAGACATGCTGTACGAGTTCAGGGACGTTTGAAGAACCCTCAAACCAACTTTTCCTAAACTAGAGGTTAAAGAACTGTGGAAAATTCCAAAGGAGTAAGATAAGACACTTATGGTNTTATCCAATCATTTGCTCAAGAGATATTTATAGGTTGTCTACTATGGGCAACATATTAATACAAGCAAAGTGTTACAAAGAAGAACAGTAAACCAGCAACATTCTGACTTCAAAAGCAGGGCTGAAATAATGAGCCACTTCATTATATGTGGCTTTTGCCTGGGGAATGGCCAGGCAGGCCAGAGGGCAATTTGGTACACTACCCTCAGACCACTCTTGGTGACTCACCTCCCACCTAGTCAACTTCCCATGGCTCTAGATGGCAGAGCCCTGGTGGTTCTTTTACCACCAAATGTAAAAGTACGTGATAAGGATAGAAAGGCCCATAACTCAGATTCACAGACTTAGAGTTGAAAGGAACATCATATGTCATATGTCTATTTCACAGATGAGGGAATATATACAATCATGCATCACATAACGACTTTTGAGTCAATGGTGCACCACATATATGACGGTGGTCCCATAAGGTTATAAGAGAGCTGGAAAATCCTATGGCCTAGTGACATCAAAGCCATCATAATGTCATAACACAATGCATGTCTCCCGTGTTTGTGGTGATGCTGGCATAAACAAATCTACTGTGCTGCCGATTGTATAGAAGTACAGCACAGACAATTATCTACAGCACCTAATACTTGATAGTGTAATAGACAACTATGTTACTGGTTTGTGTATTTACCATACTACACTTTTTATTGTTATTTTAGAGTGTGCTCTTTCTACTTATAAAAAGTTTGCTGTAAACCAGTATGCCGTGTTACGACTCTAGCAGTCTCATAGTCTTGTGTTTACTGAGTCTCTTGATCGCATCCTTTTCTCTTGTGCTTGATTTAATCTCGTGTTGTTTTGTACAGTAACATGCTGTACAGACCATAGGAACAATAGGAGCAGTCGGCTGTACCATAGAGCTTAGGTGTACAGTAAGCTACACCATCTGGGTGTGTGTATGTGCACTCTGTGATGTTCGCACAACAACACAATTACCTAACTATGCATTTCTTAGAATGTAGCCTCATCGTTAAGCGGCACATGATGGTATATACATATTATACACACATGTATATATGCACACATATACATACGTCTACATAGACACGCATATATTTATGTAAATATCCTGTTCTTTCGATCCCAAACAAGCCTTTCTCTATTGTTA
>NW_017731571.1:2057823-2059214 GCF_001890085.2 Hipposideros armiger | reverse complement strand
TGAACATTTTATCAGAGAGAAAGACCTCAAGCATGGAATAATATTATACGCTCAAAGTGAGCAGCTCACTGGGAGAAGGTTCCAGATCATCCCCAGCACTCCGTTCCTCACACATGAGCACCGGACTTGGTGTTCTCAGCCAGAGGGAAGGACAACAGCAAGAATCCCCTCACCAGATTTTTATCAGAGGCGGTGAGAGGAGATTTCTGCCACGAAATGCTCTGCTGGAAGTCAAAGTTTTTCACCCTAGGTAATAAGCGCCTTCTTCATAAACACAGGAAGTGTTTTGATAAAAGAGAAAATTCCCAGTGAAGTATAAGGGCTTCATGCACTCAACACTTAAGAAAAAGTAACTCTCACCATGTTTCAGCAAGTTCCCACAAGTAGGTTCTGCAGTGAACATTCTGGAAGTAGAGCAGTCCCCGCCTTCTCCACAGAGGATTTGTTCCAAGACCCCTAATAGATCCCTGAGAACATAAGGGATCTTCTCTTATGGTAAGCCAGCAAGTCAATGGCCAAATCTCTCTCTCTTGCACTTGTTCCCTGTTCCCCACCTCCCTCTCATTCTTGGTACTGAACAGGTGGGAAGTATCCTAGGATACCAACCCCTTCCTGCTTTCCTCTCTTTCGAAGCCCCTCTCTCCCTCTTCTCACTCTCTTCTCCTTTCCTTCTTTGCTCTCTCTCTTGCCTGTGTCATATTTCACCTCCTTTCCTCGCTTGTGCTCCAACATCTCCCTATTCTGGTTGTGTGTACTCAGACCTCTTGTTGTCTCAAACTCAGTATAAAATAGGCCTCCCCTTTTTCTTGCCTCCGCATAGACTCTTTCTCCCAACTTCCTTTTATAGTGAATTATTCCACCACTTTTTCCCAACCTTCCAAATTTCAAATTTGAAATTACCTTGATTGACACCACAGCCAGTCACCTAGTCTTGCTTTTTTCCCTAAATATCTCCCTCATCTCTATTCCTCCCACTCTGCTCTTCTTGCTGGTGCCTTAGCTCCAGCTGTCATTACAACCTTTCTCCCCACAATCCAAGGGGTGAAAAGATAGGCACTACAATCCATTTGCCTTAGCAAAACAGGCTAGGGGTAGGGAGAATGGGAAGTGTGGTCAGGGACTAATGTAAGCACCAGCTATGACTTTCCCCTCACAATATTGCCCCTCTGTTTATCCACCTTCAGGGAAGGGTGCTCTGGGCCCAGGCTGGAGGGATAGCCACAATGTGGTTTTCAGTTATTCTGCAAGTATATATTGAGCCCTAAAATGCCACACCCTGTCTTAAGTATTGAGATACAAAAATGAACAAAGCAGACAGAGTCCCTATCCTCATGGAACTAACTAGGTCACAGGGGAGACTGTCAACAAGTAAAGACTCAATGTGACAGAAA
>NW_017731571.1:2051282-2051928 GCF_001890085.2 Hipposideros armiger | reverse complement strand
CACAAATAGTTAATAACCAGTAGCAAAAATAATAACAAAGGCAATGTAGCAACTTGGGGAATGTTTATATCAGCGTTAAATAAATAGAACTAGCCGAACCAGATAACGTATCTACTCTGTGATCACAGCCATGTGAAAAATCACAGATGCACAGAGACAAACTAGAAGTGGTGTGGAAGAATGCTGAGTTGATATGTTAAGACAATACAGTAATAGGTGGATTATTTTTTATATAATTGCCTTTTCTAAAAATGCAGATGCTTGTATGATAATAAATATTTTCCCTTCCCTTTCTCTTTCCTTTCCTTTCCAGGGTCATGTAATCCTAAGTGATGACAAGGAGAGGACAAGCAGGGCTGAGTGGCGGCCAACTGGCAGGACTTGGGGCACAATGAAGGGGATATGGAGGTAGTAAGGTGTATTACGAGAATAAAATGAGAAATGCTGAAGAACAAGGTAATGAAATCTTAGTGATTTGTAGGCCCTATGTAGAAACAAGAACAAGCAGTGCTGAACAATGTGTGGTAGGTTTCATTTTTAATACTGTACACACACTGTCACATCCATTCCCATGGGATCAGCATAGGAGATGGTGAAGCTCCTTTCCTGCCACTATTAACAGATGGAAAGACTGGTGCTAAGAGAT